>NC_141151.1:46567005-46722630 GCF_053477565.2 Lygodium microphyllum | reverse complement strand
AATCTCATATTTCAATGATTTGTAAGAAAGGTCGTCTGTTAAGAAGGGCAGACTGACTGATATTGCAGAGACAACTCACCAAGGGAGGTGGCTTCAAATTACTTGCTGAAGAGGTTCTACTGGTGAGTCAGCTATCCTGAACTGCGAGGTGTTACCACCTTTTCCACAGTCAGCTTCTCGCCCAAGGGTGTTTCCACCTTTTCTTGGAACGAGGCCTGTCATGACAGGAAATTTCTTCCTTTTCTCCCATAACAGTTTTGTTATTTGTTATTTGTTATTTTTTATTTTTAATCTTTTTATTTTCCTTTATTTTCTATTCTTCTTCTTTTTTTTCATTAAGAAAGAGAATAATAGAAATACCATATATCAAGTCCAACCTCGCCATCGTTATTGGATCAGACGAGAAGAGAACAAGGTCGGGTTGAGATGTTTTTGCGAGGGGTTAGCAGAATGAGACCGCCTCATGAGGAGAATCATAATGGCTATCAGAAGCACGACAAGAAGGACAGTGTGACACCCAAAAGGGAGAGGGTAGGTTGCCCGTGATTGTCAAGATCCCCAGGGAGGGAAGTACTTCTTCAGGCGATAGCCATTGATCAGGAAAGGATCATCAGAGACATCAACGGTTTGTACCTGAACAGAGCCGTTAGGATTGACGGCCAGTACCTTGTATGGGCCCATCCACCGTTGTTGAAGCTTGCTAGGAAACTTGCCAAATCTTGAACCATAGGCTAGGACAAGATCACCTTCTTTGAACTCCTGGTGCTTGATGAAACTGTCATGATAGGCCTTGTGTCGCGCTTGAGTGGTTTCCATGCACTGTAGAGCCATCAGTCGTATCTCATCCAAGCATTCCAAGTGTAGGAGACGGCTTTGTAGTGACTCACTATCTCCCGAGCGTTCTTTAGCTGCCACTCGCAAAGAGAGCAATTCCAGTTCAACAGGGAAGATAGCTTCTATACCATACACTAGCTGGAAAGGGGTCTGTCCTATTGCTGCCTTATGAGAGGTTCTGTATGCCCAGAGGGCCTCTGTAAGTCGATCGTTCCAGTCCGATGATGTGCGACAATTGTTCTTGTCAGAATTGAGCAAAGGGTGCGATTGGTGACTTCAACTTGGCCATTGGCTCTGGGGTAATAAGGAGTGGACTTACGATGGCGGATCTTATATAGTTCCGTCAACTCCTCCATGATTTTGTTAAGGAAATGAGTACCTCTGTCACTTATCAGCTCGAGGGGACTGCCAAAACGGGTGATAATATTCTCGTACATGACTAGAGGTACACTATTACCATCGTCCACTTCAGGGCTTTAGTTTCACACCACTTTGTGACATAATCCGTACATACTAAGATGTATGTGTTCTGCCTTCGTCTGATGGGTGGATCAATGGGATCCACAAAATCAATCCCCCACTTCTCGAACGGCTTTAGGGGAAGAATGGGTTGTAGTGGCATGGCACTTATTTTGGTGGGTTTCCCCATTCGCTGACAAGTATCACATCTCTTGCAGTAATCATATGCATCCTTGTGGAGGGTCGGCCCCACCAGTATCCTGCTAACAGAGCCTTCCTAGCTGTCACTTCTCCTGTGAAGTGTCCACCACATGGTTCGTCATGGCATGCTTTCAATACTATACCGATTTCATCTCCTGCAACACATCTTCGCAGCACTTCATCTTTGCCTCTCTTGTACAATGCACCGCCTAACAAGGTGCAGGGGGCTGATTCTAACAGAAGCTTATTCCTCTCACGGCTTGAGATGCTAGGAGGATACTGTTGAGTTGCTAGGAGATTGGCTATTTTTGCATACCAGGGAGTAACTATTTCAACTAGAAACAAGGAAGCATTAGAAAGGTCTGGATCATCCTGTTCCTCTTCTTCTGTTTGAGAGATTCGTCATAGATGATTGGCTAGGACATGGGAACAACCAGGCTTAGTGACTACTTCGAAGTCGAACTCTTGAAATAGGAGCAATCATCTCATCAGTCGTCCTTTAACATCTGCTTTGTTCATCAAGAAGGACATGGCTTCATGATCCATGTAGAACTTGAAATGCGTTGACAATAGATAGTGTCGAAACTTCTCCAGTGCAAACACCATTGCCAAGCACTCAAGCTCTGTTATTGTATAGTTTCGTTCCCTATCAGTGACCTTTCGGCTTGCATAATATATCGGTTGATCTAATTTAGAGGGGCCCTTTTGACATAGGACATCACCTAGCCCTTCAACTGATGCATCTGTGTGCACATGGAACACCTTCGTCCAATCAGGAGGCTACAAAATAGGTGCTTGGATCAGGAACTGTTTTAGGGTATTAAAGGCCTCTTCACAATCATCAGTCGAAAGGAAATCCGCCTCTTTCCTTAGGAGCTTGTGCAAAGGGGCTGCCTTGGTTGCAAAATGTGCAATAAATCTTCTGTAGTAGCCCACATGGCCAAGAAATCCTCTCAATTGCTTGAGGTTTGTCGGTGCTATTAAGGCGGCAATCTTTTCAATCTTTACCAGTCTGTTGCAATCCCTTGTGCAGAGATAATATGGCCCAACAGAACTCCCGAGGAGACGCCAAAGAGACATTTGTCAGGGTTGAGAGAAATCCCATACTCTCGGCATCTATCAAAACATTGCTGTAGGTGTCCCCAATGCTCTCGATCAAACTATAGACACAGAAGTCATCAAGATACACCTCAATAGAATCATGCAGATGATTCTAGAAGGCAGCCATCATTACTCGTTGGAAGGTGGCAGGAGCATTATAGAGCCCAAATGGCATCACTCTGTAGGCATAGGTCCCCATTCTGTGGTGAAGGTTGTTTTGGATTGGTCCTCTTTTGCGATTTGGACTTCGTTATATCTGCTGAATCCATCCAAGAGGGAATAAAGCTCATGGCTGGCCATTGTATCCAACAGTTGGTCTGTAAAAGGGATATGGAAATGATCCTTCTTCGTCTTCGAATTGAGCTTTCAAAAGTCGACACATATTCGAAGTTTCCCGTTCTTCTTGGGTACTACCACAATGGGCGAAACCCATTCACTGTTAGCCACAGGATAAATGAACTCTGCTTCAAGAAGTTTCAATAATTCGGCCTTCACTAGAGTGGAGTAATTAGGATTCATACGTCTTTGTCTTTGCCTTACAGGTTTGGCATCAGGCTCAAGATCAATGTGATGTTGGCATACTGTGGGATCAATCCCCTTTAGGTCTTTGTACGACCAAGCAAACACGTCTAAGTTCTCTTTGAGTAGGTCTCGCAGGACCATTAGTTCTTCTTCTGAAAGATTGAGATCCACTTTCAGGTGACATTTAGTACCCTCAGTATCTAGGAACGTCACTTGTCTTTCACCTTCCACTTCGTGGATAAATGTCCCACGGATTGCTTCTGGATAGAGGTCTGACTCTTTCAAGAGAGTAGTATCCTCGTCTGATGTTCCACTAGAACCAGTGTTTTCCTTCTGAACAGATGACTCATTCATTTGTTTAGGTTGCTGGAAGGGTATCAAAGCTTTATTTGCTTTTCTGTAAGTAGTGATTGCTTTTGGATTGAGGGATTCATCTTCAGAGGATGCGTCTAGGAATGTCACATAGCACAGACCTGCTAGAGGTTGGGACTCTGGCGGCTCTAGCTTCTGTTGGCAGGGGGCATCATCATCATCTTTTCTTTGGACTGTACAGTTAGGGCAACAGGAGCCAATGATGAACTTAATTTTAATACTTTTAATCCATTGCTTATACAGATTCTTCATACTTTGTGGTCCATTGATAAACCCAAATGGAACCATAGTCATTCCATCCAGCACCCGGAGATCTTCGGCCTTTGAGGTCTCTGTAAGGACATCAACAAGATCATCCTCTATCAGAGGGAATTCTTCATTTGCACTTTCATAACCCGCTTCATTTTCTTCCTCATCATTTCCATCCTCTTCCTCTAGAGGCTCTGTATCTGCTACTGCTGTAGAGGCTCTATAGGAGAAGAATAGATCTTCTGCCTCTGCATCGGCGTCTGCTTCTGTTACAGCTTCTAACTTTGCTTTTAGCTCTGGCTCTGTATCTGTTACTGTCTCTGTATCCGCTCTATCTCTGTTCTGTATCCACTCTGTATCTGCTCTGCTTCTGTACTGTCTCTCCTCTATAACTGTACTATCTTTGCTCTGTCTCTGCGACTGTCATGTAACATGGAGAACAATACATCCATGCTTTTATTTCACTGTCAGAGGTGATTTCAGAAGTTAATTCTAGTTGAGGTAGGAAGTATTCACCCATGGACAAGGATTTTACATCCCGTGGCAGTTGGCTTGCAGTGCCCACTGTTAGGGATTGTGTCTCTGTTTTCTTAGGAAAGATTTGCTTAATAGCCTCTTCATCTCCTGATGTACCATCTGTTACCTCGTTAGAGGAGTCAGTTATGACTTCAATGGATGTGGATCCATTGCTTTTTTGCGATCCATACAGCTTTAACACCGCTTTGTTGGGTCCTCTGCCTAAGGTTAGGGTTCCTTTGAAGAACCAGTCTCCTGGCTCTTGCTTCAAAAAGCCAAGGTCTTCCTAACAGCAGAGGGTATGAGGTTCCATAAGACTTTGGTTTAACCACCAGGTATGTCAGCCAATAATCTCTTCCTGCAAGGGTTGTTTTTACGTATGGGAGGATGCCTAACGGTTTGACTCTGCTTTGGTCTGCCAATTTGATAAGCCACTGTGTAGGTTGAATTTCTTGCAACCCTAAATCCTTCATTGTGACATCCGTCATTATGTTCATTGATGAGCCTCCATCAATCAATGCATCTGAAATGAAGTATCCTTCTATCCATACACTAATCTCTGGGGTTCCAGGATCTAGGAAGGCATTAGCCACATCTACTTCCTTTACAGGCTCTAGGGCCTTATTGGTCTTGGTCGCTGTTGAAGAAGTGATCCTTAGTCCACGGCTTCTTGTCAAGATGCTTTTGAATCTCTTTCGACAGCTGGGAGACATCATTAGAAACTGTCAGAATGTTAAGTTTGGTTTAAAAGTGTCTAGCGATCCTTAGTTCACGGCTTCTTATCAAGATGCTTTTGAATATCTTTCGGCAGCTGGAGACAGCATCAGAAATTATTGGAATGTTAAGTTTGGTTTAAAAGTGTCTAGATCTTTGACCAAGTCATAATCTTTGATAGGATCCACAGGCTTCTCTAGCCTATTGGGGAATGGGGCTACACACATTTTCATCTTTCCTCTTTCTACTAACAATTGCTGCATCGGCACTTCTTCTATTTCTTGAAGTGCTTCTGGGTCTTTTATCTCCTGGACCTCTAGTTCTGTCTCTGGGACTATCTCTGTAACTCTCTGTGGCGCTATAGTGCTCTGTACTGCACTGTTCTGTTCTGTACTGCTCTGTCCCTCTGTAGGTAGGTTGAACTTCACAGTCTTGGCAGGAGAATCATTTTCGTTCTGAACCAGTGGTTCCTTCTTCTTGGTGCGTATAATAGCAGCAACTTCTAACTCTACCAAATTGGAGGCAGGCTCTTGTACCTTCTGTTGGCTATCAGTGGCATTGGCCTTTACAGGGGGGCTGGACTGGGACAGTCCTTTGCAGTGTGGCCTTCACCTTTACATCGACTGCATAAGGGCTTGTCATCCACAGATCGCCTAGGGTTTGGACAAATTGGGGAGATATGTCCCTTTTCCCCACATCTATAACATTCCACCTCTGATCTCTGACCACCACCCCAAACTGTTGTCCTCTGTAACTTTGAGAGGGAAACCTCCTTGGACCGAAATTAGGACCAAATTCCCTAGGCTTTGGTCCAATATCCTGTGTTGTCATTTTGGATTCTAGCAAGTTGAATCTTGCATTTTCATCCTTCTGTCTTCGTTCATGCATCTCTTTCAGAGAGCAAATATCCTCTGTATGGTTCTTCCTCAAACAGTAGGAACAAAAGGCTCCAGGAATGGTTGGTTTCCGGTACATTCAGTGGCTAAATGTCCCGCTTGATGACACTTTCCGCACCATGTATTAGAGTGCATCACATCTCTTCCAGCTCCCACAGGAGTGGGTATATTGGTAGTATTCACCTTCAGCGTCTGTAGCTGCTCTATAATCACATCCAGAAGCTCCTTCTTGATACTTGCAACTGAGTTGGATAAGTAGTCCTTCAGATTTTCACCTCCTCAAGTACTTGTAGTAGGGTTTGGAAAGCATCTGTAATTATTGCATAAGCTGGTTGGGTTGATCCAGAAGGTCCTCTGTTCTGACTCTGATTCAGAGCTCCTGTTGAGACTTGGGGTTGTTGATTCCAGTTGGTAGGATTCCACTATTGTTGAGTCGCCATTGGAGGAACTGTTTGAGGCCACTGTTGTTGTGGTTGAACCATCATTTGAGGCACTGTTGTCTGCAGTGACCACATTGGATTAGGTGCATTATACTGCGGCATTGTTTGCATCTGGGGATAGGGGTAGGAACTGTCCCTGGGACTGCATTTGGTGGGTATACCACTTCAGGCATGGGAGGAGGTAAGACTCCTCTTCCTGGAGTCATTGACAGCCTTGCTTCAACTTCGTCATACAATCTTGCACCTTCCACTGCAGCTTGCAGATTGACTGGTCTTCTTAATTCCACGAACTTGCAAACTTCTGGTTGTAGGCCCCTGAGAAACACTTCTTTTTGGATTCCTTCATCCAAATGATGGTTAGTCCATCTCTTCAGGATGGATTCCATTCGCGAGACATAAGCTTCTACTCTTTCTCCAAAGGACTGACTTAGGTTCATGAACTCCTCTCGCATCCGCTCTTCAAAACCTTCACGCCTGAATTTAGTGAGGAAGGCCAACTTCAGGTCATCCCAAGTGCCAAAAGTTCCTACTGCTTGTCTCTCATACCACTGAAACACCGCACCTTTGAAAGTGGTAGGGAATATTGCTAGCCAATGCTCAGGGGTTCTGGCATTGTTAGCCACACATGCTACCATGAACTCTGCTACATGAAGATCAGGGTCCTCCTTGTACTCTCCCTTAAAAACTGGCAATGGGACTATATTTGCTGGCCTATCATCAATATTTCCAGGACATATCTGACTAGGAAGGGGACCTTGAGTCGCCATGGGGACTTCTGTAAAGAGTGCTTTTAAGGCGTCAAAGGAGGCTTCTGCTACTAGGAGCTCATTCTCAGCCTTGATTTTTTCCTTCTCTCTTCTCATGTATCTTTGGACTCGTTCTAACGCTTGCCTCTTTATTGCGTCATTCATCAGGGGGTTGGCTCTAGTTGGTTTGGACTCAACATGATAGTATCAAAGAGGGCTTCAGCCTTTGGGGGGATTCTCTGGCCAACATCTCCTCTACTTTCTTCTTTTCAGCATCTCTGAATTCGGCTTTCAAACCACTACAAAGGGCAATATATTTCATTCTAAAAGTATCAAAACTCATTCTTCTTAGGATCGTTGTTGCTTCATTATAATAGTGCCAGTTTCTGAGGGTTTCAATAGTATATGCTGTGAAAAACACTCTGTCTACTAACTTCCAGTGGGTTGCTAATTGGACAAATAGAAGATTATCAGTGCACCAAGCATCCCACGTATCTTGCTATTGAGCATCCAACACGAACAAGTTCCAACTCTTTTCCTTCTTGTCTTCGTGAACCTCCACAGACCACGACTCCTAAAGCTTCTTCACAATCTCCCACTTGTTGATGTCTGGAAACTTCTCAATGAATGTCAAATCTTTCATGGATGGTCATTCTCTCTATTTCTTCTCTTCCGTTTGTTCCCAAACAGTTTGCCACCAAGATGCAAGTTTCTACTGCTTCAACAGGAAGAGAAAAAAGTCCACCACATGGAGCATGCATCATGATGGTGATATGTTTCCGCCATTGTGGGATGAACTTCTTGTGGAAAGTGGATTTGATAATGAGAAATTCCAACTCTTCAGTGGAAGAAGAAACTTTACAAACATCCACTGAATTCTCCTCTTCTTGGCAATGCCATTTCCTTCATTTTCAACCTCTTCTCGTGCTTGTTGATGGCAAGTTTCCCCGGCTGCGCACCAAAACATGGAGCCCCAAGAGGAACACCAAGGAAAAGGGAATTCTCTTGCAAGAAAATCTATCTTGTAACATCAATAAGCTTTTATTTCATTCTTTTGATCATCAAAACAAAGAAAACAACAATTCTTCACGCAGCATCATAGTAGATTTCTCCCACGGATTTGATAGAATCAACCATAATCTTCAACATCTTCATAAAATTCTTCAATAGAACAAAGAAAACAAAGGAATACACCATCTTTGAATGGAAATCAATAATTCTTCTTCAATGTCTCCATAGTTCTCTCTCTCAATCTCTTATATACAGTTACACTGTTTTGATAGAATTAACTATCTCTGGCTCTCTCTCTCTCTCCCCCTATCAATAATACATCATCTCCTCACTACAATACTCTCATAAGAAATCTCAATAATCCTTCTTAGGTCGTGGATGCACCTCCCAAGAGGTATGTCTGATATGAAGAGTCACCAGAGCCACTACAGTGTCTTTTCACAGCTCACTACTATCACTGTCACTCAGTCTTCTCTTCAGCCTTCAGCAGCTTCTTCTACCACTTGTTTTAGCTCTTTTGAACTTAGATTCATCCTTTCCAAAGGTTAGAAAACTTTTCCAAAGTCACACATACTTTCTATAGAACACTTACAGAAGGTCTACATAATAGTTACAATACAGTACCAGAACAGCTACAGTACAGAGATAGAGTAGAGACAGAGGCTCTACAGAAGGTTACAGAAGGTCATCAAAGCCTCATAAGTCATACTCAAACCATTCCAAACTATCAAAAACTATTCAATAAGATTTCAAAAGATCTCAATCTTCATCAATCATCAATCCATGTTTCATACAGAAGACAATCAGAACAAAACAGAAGCTATACAGAACCAATTAGAACCTATCAGAACATCGCAGAGCTTCATATCTCCACTAAAAATCATCATGAATTTCCAAAACATAATCAATATCATCCAAAACACTCTCAAATACTTCCATTAACAACCATACATCACTCTAAATCAATCAAAAATCAATCATTCAGACCTCAAAAACAACAAAAATCAGTCAAAAATTCAGTCTTTTTCCACTCTCAACAATAAGGCAAAGACAAAGGTGTATGAATCCTAATTATTCTGCTCTGGTGAAGGCTGAATTATTGAAACTTCTTGAAGCCGAGTTCATTTATCCCGTGGGGCTAACAGTGAATGGGTTTCGCCCATTGTGGTAGTACCCAAGAAGAACGGGAAACTTCGAATATGTGTAGACTTTCGAAAGATCAACGAAGAAGGTTCATTTCCCTATTCCTTTTACAGACCAATTGTGGGACACAGTGGCAAGCCATGAGCTCTATTCCCTCTTGGATGGATTTAGCGAATATAACCAAGTCCAAATTGCAGAAGAGGACTAATCCAAAACAAGCTTCATCACAGAATGGGGAACCTATGCCTATAGAGTGATGCCATTTGGGCACTGTAATGCTCCTACCACCTTCCAACGAGTAATGATGGCTCCCTTCCAAAATCATCTTCATGATTTCATTGAGGTGTATCTTGATGACTTTTGTGTCTATAGCTTAATCCATGAGCGTTGGGGACACCTAGAGCAATGTTTTGATAGATGCCGAGAGTATGGGATTTCTCTCAACCCCGACAAATGTGTCTTGGCATCTCTTCGGGAGTTATTTTTGGGCCATATTATCTCTGCACAGGGGATTGCAACAGACCTCGAGAAGATTGCCGCCTTGAAAGCACCAATAAGCCTCAAGAAATTGCGAGGATTTCTTGGCCATGTGGGCTACTACAGGAGATTTATTGCACACTTTGCAACCAAGGCAGCCCCTCTACACAAGCTCCTAAGAAAAGATGTGGATTTTCTTTGGACAGATGATTGCAAAGGAGCCTTTAATGCCCTAAAACAATGCCTTATCAAAGCACCTATCTTACAACCTCCTGACTGGACGAAGGAGTTCCATGTGCACACAAATCCATCAGTTGAAGGGCTAGGTACTGTCCTATGTCAAAAGGGCCCCTCTAAATTAGATCAACCAATTTATTATACAAGCCGAAAGGTCACTGATAGGGAATGGAACTATACAGTGACAGATCTTGAGTGCTTGGCAATGGTGTTTGCACTAGAGAAGTTTCGACACTATTTATTGTCAACACATTTTAAGTTCTACGTGGATCATGAAGCCATGTCCTTCTTGATGAACAAAGCAGATGCTAAAGGGCGACTGATGAGATGGTTGCTCCTAATCCAGGAGTTCGATTTTGAAGTGGTCACTAAGCCTGGCCGTTCCCATGTCCTAGCCGATCATCTATCACGGATTCCTCAAACTGCCGAAGAGGAACTAGATGATCCAGACCTTCATGATGCTTCCTTGTTTCTAGTTGAAACAGTTACTCCCTGGTAAGCAGACATAGCCAACCTCCTGGCAACTCAACAGTATCCTCCTAGCATCTCAAGCCATGAGAAGAAGAAGCCTCTATTAGAATCAGCCTCCTACACTTTGCTAGGCGGTGCACTATACAAGAGAGGCAAATATGAAGTACTGCAAAGATGTGTTGCAGGGGATGAAATCGGCATAGTATTGAAAGCATGCCATGATGAACCATGTGGTGGACACTCCGCAAGAGAAGCGACAGCCAAGAAGGCTCTATTAGCAGGATACTGGTGGCCGACCATCCACAAGGATGCATATGACTATTGCAAGAGATGTGATGCTTGTCAGTGAATGGGGAAACCCACTAAAATAAGTGCCATGCCACTGCAATCTATTCTTCCCCTAAAGCTATTTGAGAAGTGGGGGATTGATTTTGTGGGTCCCATTGATCCACCCACTAGACGGAAGCAGAACATATACATCTTAGTATGTATGGATTATGTCACAAAGTGGTGTAAAGCTAAAGCCCTGAAGCAGGATGATGGTAACAGCGTAGCCTTGTTCATGTACGAGAATATTATCACATGTTTTGGCAGTCCCCTCGAGCTGGTAAGTGACAGAGGTACTCATTTCCTTAACAAAATCATGGAGGAGCTGTCAGAGCTGTATAAGATCTGCCACATTCGTAAGCCCACTCCTTACTACCCCAGAGCCAATGACCAAGTTGAAGTCACCAATCACATCCTCTGCTCAATCCTAACAAGAATAATTGCCGCACATCATCGCGACTGGGACGATCAACTTACAGAGGCCCTCTGGGCATACAGAACCTCCCATAAGACAACTACAAGACAAACCCCTTTCTAGCTAGTGTATGGTATAGAAGGCATCTTTTCTATTGAATTGGAATTGCCCTCTTTGCGAGTGGCAGTTAAAGAATGCTTGGATGAGATGATGAGTCACTGCAACTCTGCCTCCTGCACCACGTGGAATGCTTGGATGAAATACGACAGATGGACCTATAGTGCATGGAAACCACTCAAGCGCGACGCAAGGCCTATCATGATAGTTTCATCAAGCACAAGGAGTTTAAAGAAGGTGATCTTGTCCTAGTCTATGATTCGCCGAGATTTGGCAAGTTTCCTAGCAAGCTTCAACAATGGTGGATGGGCCCGTATAAGGTACTTGCTGTCAATCCTAATGGCTCTGTTAAAGTGCAGACCGTTCCTGAACAATGGCTATCGTCTGAAGAAGTACTTCCCTCCTTGGGGATCTTGATAATCACAGTCGACCTATCCTCTCCCTTTTGGGCGTCGCACCATCCTTCTCTTTGTGCTTCTGATAGCCCTTATGATTCTCTTCATGAGACGGTCTCGTTCTGCTAGCCCCTCACAGATACCTCTCAACCCAACCTTGTTCTCTTCTCTTCTGATCCAACAACAATGGCGAGGTTGGTCCTAACACATGGTATTTCTACCATTCTCTTTCTTAACAAAAAACCAAAAAAAAAGGAAAAATAAAAAGAAAAAGAAAAAGAAAAATTGTTATGGGAGAAAAGGAAGAAATTCCCTGTCATAACAGGCCTCGTTCCAAGAAAAGGTGGAAACACCATTGGGCGAGAAGCTGACTGCGAAAAAGGTGGTAACACCCCGCAGTTCAAGATAGCTGACTCACCAACCGCACCTTTTCAGCAAGTAATTTGAAGCCACCTCCCTTGATGCGCTGTCTATGCAATATCAGTCCATCTGTCCTTCTTAACAGATGATCTTTCTTACAAGTCATTGAAGTACGAGACTTGTTGGCTGCCTCCCTGGGTACGCCTTGTCTTCAATATCCTATTGACAACAATAACTGACATGATCTTCATCACCAACCCCTTGAGTGATGTGAGCTTTTATCCGCTGTCCTCTGTATCTATTAGTGAGCGCGAGACAGAGGGTGGGGTGAGTGACCAGTTTTTCCCTTCAAATCAAATGAGAGGTGAGATGTGTGAACAGAGTGTTGCACGCACGGGATGGGCCTCTCAATGCACAATGCATGATTTGTTCCTGTGCACTGCACCATAAGGCTCCCTGGCCTTCCTTCTTGCACTGTATGCCGGCACCGGGCGGGATGCACTGTTGCACCATCAAAAGCACACAAGGCATACAAGCTCTGGACAAGTGACAGTGATGATTACATTAATGGGTTTCAGGAATGGGCTACCCTCTATATCTTTTAACAGAGAGTGAGACAGAGGATGGGCTGAGTGTGACTAGTGTTTCTTCCATCAATTATTGAGAGGTGAGGATTGAGGGACGTTACGACAATTGGAGTCCGATACGTTTCCCGTTTCTCTCTGCACCCACGGGATGGGTCTTTGCCATCAGCACAGGACACGTCACTCTGTTCTATACACTGCACTACAAGGCTCCCTGGCCTTCCTCCTTGCACCTAGCCAGACGGGGTTGGACGCACTAATGCACCATCAATTCTGCACCCTGGCATACTCCCTCTACATTACCCCCTTGTCAATTTCTAAATCGGATGTGAGATATGGGTTTCCATCAATATTACCTCGAGTGATGTAAGTTATGGGGCGAGTGACTGTTCTCTCATTCTATTTGAGTGCCAGTGAGTTGAGTGACTATACTTCGTCAAAATGATACCTCCCCCGATGGACTTCATCAACCAGTTACCTCCCTGGGTGCTGCTACATGGTCCCTGCCATGTTGACTGAACGCTGGAGTGAGCCGTGGTACCTCCTGCAGCCGACTCCAACCCTTCTGTAGCAGTGACGGTTCCTTCGACCATACGCGAAATTGGCCAAGTGTTCCTAACCCTACTTTTCTGTTTGCAAGTGTATGTGATTTCTTAAGTGTGGGGACGCAAGCGTCCAGTCGGTTGACAAGCCTGTGGCCATGTCGATTAATCTACTATATTCGTTAAGGTTCACGTCCCTATGCGTCTGATGAGCATACCCCCTGCATATGCCTCAAGTTGATCATGCATGTATGCCATGACCTCTTTCTGCCCTCATGGGGTCCCTTTCCCACCCACCCGTCTAACATTAACCCACCCTTTGGGCCATTCCTTCCCTCTTTCCCTTTCTCCCTTGTTTTAACATGTTTCACGTGAACGTATCCTATGTTCCTCGGACTCCAAATCCAATCTTACAGAATTGTTTGTCCCTTTGAATTGCCAATTTTTCCTTTTTACCAACACCGGTTTTACCGATGGTTCTTGAGTTATTAATTTTTGAAGCATTTCCCGTAAATTGGATGCTTTTTCATGTGAACGCACCTTTATTGCTTCCGAACAACAATCTGACATGACAGCCTTGTCCTCCATCTTTCTCCTCACATTTTTTCTTTTTATTCCATGTCCTTCCGATACACAATTGGTCCGCTATTAATTGTTGCGGATTTTCAGGACCTTTTTATGCGTAATTTTCATATTTTTTCCATGCATCGGACGTCTTGTTTAATTTAACAGCCGTGTCCCACTAGCCTTTCTCCCACTTTTTCCTTTTTCCTCCCCCCTCTTCCGACTGCCGGATTTTTAGTTATTAATTTTTCCATGTGTTTTCGAGTGTCTTTTTGTGTTTTTTGCATGTGAACCCCTCCTCCCTCCGCCAGCAATGAGTTTTGACATGACAGTCATGTGAATTCCCTTCCTTCGGACATTTTTCCTTTTTACTATCCTCTATTCCGGTGCACGGATCATTCCATATTAATTTTCGAATCTCTTTTCGTGTACGCTTTTTGGGTTTTTTTCATGTGAACGCATCCTCTCTCGGTCGAAACCGTGTGTTGGCATGATAGCTTGTCGGGCACATTATTTGGCACATTTTTCCTTCTTTCTGCCATGCGTTCCGGTGAGCGAATTTTTCCATATTAATCCTCGTATATATTTTTGGAGCCGTTTTTCGTGTTTTTTCCATGTGAACATCCTGATTTTTCCACGGAACCCATGTTGCAGTTTTATGTCATCTTCCCCTCGTCTCCCGATACCTTTTTTCTTTTTACGATTTTTTGATCCGGTGTATGGTTTGGGTTTTATTAATTTTTCTTCCTCTTGACGTGTGGTCGCATCTCTCATGTCGCATGTAAACGCGCCTGTTTTTGGTTTTCCACGCCTCGGGACGCCCCCGTGGCCTTTGTGCCTCGCGTGTCACTGTCCCCGCCCCGTCTGCTCCCATCGATGCAAATTTTTTTTACTCTCGCCCCTCGCATGCACGCGGGACGGGGGTGCGCTCACTTTTTAATGGATTTCGCAAAACCAAACTAAAACAAACACCACAAAAAAACAAAGGAAAACAAAAAAGGAAAAAAAAAAACAACGCATACACGCACATACACACACAACCTAACAAAACACAAAAAAAAAAACCAACAACACAACAAACCGAAACACCCACAAATCATTAAAAAAAAAACAACACAAACAAAAAACACAACCACAACACTAAACAAACATAAATAACTAATAATAATAATAATAATAATAATAATAACACTTGAAAAAAAAACAAAACAAAAAAAAAAACAAAAAAAGAAAGACAAAAACACAAAGACAAACCAAACACGATAGAATTTAACAGTTAAAAAACAAAAAATAAGTAAAAAATAAAACACAATTTAAAAAAAGAAAAACAAAAAAAAACCTTACATGTTCATTTGGCTGCGCTCTACCCATCGTAACTCCTCCAACCTCCTCTCCCTCCAATCTCCTCTTCCTTCTCCCTTCTCTCCTCCTCCAGTGCCCCTCTCCTCCTCATCCTCCAACGCCGCCCGTTGCTCGCCGCCGCTAGCGTCTCCTCGTCCTCCTCGTCCTCCAGCGCCGCCGATGCTTGCCGCCGCCAGCATCTCCTCCTCCTTCTCACCTCCTCCGCCACGCCTCCTCTTCCTCCTCTTTCCTCCAGGTACCTTGGTTAGTTACCTTAACTTAATTAACTTAACTAACCTCACTTACTGAACTTAATTAACCTAACTTACTTACTTAACTTAATTAACCTAACTAATCTAACTTACTTACTCAACTTAATTAACTTAGCCAACCTAACTTCCTTAACTTAACCTAATCTAACTTAGCTCACCTAATTAACTTTCCTAACCTAACTTCCTTAGCTTATCTACTGTACTTAGTTAACCTACCAGACTAGCTCACTAACCTAACCCCCGTTTTCCCCCTTCTAGCCCCCTTTCCTACCCCTTCCCCACTCTACCCCCACGCTCCACATGCAACGCGAGCATCCAGGTGTGCCTGTGTGTACGAGAGTGCCAGCGCGTATTCACGCGCGAGGATGCATGTTTGGTCTTCTCCGTGCGGTGGTGCATGCCGTCCCCGAGCATACACAGCTATTCACACGCAACCCGGGTATCTCTTTTGATTTACCACAAACCTGAGAAAAATACCTAAAAAAATACATAAAAGTACTTAAAAATATTAAAAAATTTATAAAAATTCAATTAAAAAACAAAAAAAATATTGAAAAATTCATTACTAAATTGGATATTTTTTGGTTGATCTTGTTGATTATAATATAGAAAATTAATTGCAAAAGAAACCTTTCAAAATTCACTAAAAATTGAGAAAAATTCATTAAAAATCCCTAAAAATCAAAATTAAATTTAAAAAAAGCACGAAAAATTCCATCAATGCATTTGAATACTCTTGTAATATTTTAAAATGAAAAAATATACCCAAAAAAAGAGAAAAGAAGAAGAAAAAAAACATAAAATACAAAATCAAAACACACCTAAATTACAATTAAAAAAATACTAATAACAATCTCACCCAAACACTAATCAACATTAACTAAACCAAATGTGATTTCACTAATATTGCCTTGATATTTATTTTGTTTTTAAAAAAATACTAAGGTGTTTTATT
Source organism: Lygodium microphyllum (assembly GCF_053477565.2). Taxonomy (NCBI): domain Eukaryota; kingdom Viridiplantae; phylum Streptophyta; class Polypodiopsida; order Schizaeales; family Lygodiaceae; genus Lygodium; species Lygodium microphyllum. Next base: position 46,706,369 of record NC_141151.1, on the reverse strand, counting down.
TTTTCCAGAGTGGTTTTTGCTTTTTTGTTGGATTCCTTGCATTTGGGACTACTCAGTGCATCCTCAGTCTCTTGCATACATACCCCTACCAAGTATCTATTTTTCATGATTTATTTATTTTTTGTCATCCCTTAACCACAATTAATTGTTAAAAATAAACTTTATTCACCCACTTTTCCATGTGCGCTGGCGTTAAACACACAGTTTTTTAGTAACTTAAAATCAACTGGCCGTTCACTTTGCATATGCTACGTGCGCTTCACAGGCACTTTAATTTTAAATAAAAACGAACCAACCGTCACAAAAATGCATGCGCTGAAAAAGAAGAGCGCTTCAGACACATTAAACTTTTAATCAATGAATATACATTTAGAGACCCGAGTCTGGGGATTGAAGTCCGGGCTTCGTTAAAAGCACTGTTTCACATTAATAAATTATAACTAATAATTTAAAAATAAACCGCCGTTTTCTTATTAAGGTTTATAACCTAATAAAATTTCAACCATTGTTAATAATTTCTTAAAATGAACCCTTTACTAAAATCATTCCTCTCATTGCACTTTTTTTCCTTTTCAATAAATACGCTTCGTGGGATGGGCACGTATAGTTTTTTAAGCTGATATTGTTTATCAAAGTTCTGGTTATGTCCTGATTAGGTTTTTGAGGTATTATGGTTTGATTGTGTAATATGATTACGGGTGCAGTCTGTAGTTTTCTTTTTTGCCTAATACGAGGTCTTGGGTGCCTGCTTGTTGTATAGCATGAAGCTTTCGGTCGCATATGTGTAGGGGTCATGCCAAATTTTTTCTAGGATGTGGATTGTTTGGGGTGGCCAATTGGTTAGTTACGCCTGTGTGTGCTTATTTTGATCGATTTCTTTTTTATAGCTATTTTGTTGTTTTGCAGGCATTCTCTGTGATTGTCTGTGTTTGTGGTGTGTGTATATTCCATCTGAATGGCGTCTTAAGCTCCTCCTCCTGTTCAGTATGTCCCATTGATCAGTATGGATTATTCTTCCCTACTAACTTTTGAGCCTATCGCGAAAGCCGGCCTTGTAACTTTCATGGCTGCTTCACTCCCTTTGATTCCAGACGATCCAGCCCTATGTGATGAGTTTCTTGCGTCATATAGTAAAAAATCAAGCTTAGTTTGTGGTACTTCCATGGTTTTGACACTCAGAGGGTAAGGGAAGGCTTTGTCTCTTCCCTACAAAGGAGAACCCTTTGTTACAGTCAGACAATTATTCTCAAATGATGAGATTCTCAAGCTATTACAGAAGTAGACTAAAGAGGTTCTTGATGTCAAGAAGGTGATTAACACTTCAGGAGTGTCTTTCTCAATGATCACTGATCCTCTCTGGAAGCTAGTCTGCCAATTTCTCCAAGGCAGGTTCATGCCTGCCAAAACACCATCTCATTATTTGTCCAAAGAGCTCTTCACAGCTTCCAGGATGGTGTTAAAAGGGGTTGCCATTGATTGGAGTACTTACCTTCTTACGAAGATGGACCAACATTTTGTCAAAGTAACCAGAGGGAATGTTACCAATGTAACCTATGGTTCATATTTATATGCTTTCTTGACATATTTAGGCCTTAAGAAGGGTGTGCTACCCCCTCCTCCATCTAATCTAGTACCTCCCCCTCCACCTTCCGAGGATTTAGAACCCATTGACATAGAGGATCTTGATTCCCCTCCTCCATTGGTCATTCAACGGAAGCGCTTGAAGTGTGTGGCAGAGAAAATTCCACCAGTCATTCCTTCAGTAACAGTTCCTGCTACCTCTAGAAGTGACCTCCCTGCCTACCTCACATGCAACAACTTATTCACGGCACATCAAGAGGGTTCTTTGTAAATACCAGTTCCTTCGTTGAATAGTTTAGTGTCCGGGGATGCCATTCCTTTCCTTTGTAATGACATCTAGAGTTCTATTGAACTCTCAGTGACAACTTGTATTCAACAATTATATGCTTCTTTTTATGAAGAATTGATGCAATCCAAATACCAATTGCATAAGATAACCATAGAGTTAGCCTCTACTAAAGACACTCTTTCCGATCTATTTAAGCAGATGGAGCAGCAGACATAAATGTTTGAGACCCAGAGAGAAGAAATATCTTCTTTGAAAATTCAGTGTAGAGGCTCAGTCAGAGGTCACTAGAGTTTCGGAAGAGAAAGAGAAAATGTTCAAAGAAGCTCAAGAGTTTAAGACTCTTTTGGATACGAAACTGTCAGCTTTGCAGATTGCTCATAATACATTGGAATCCCAAGCTTCCTAGACTGAAATAGGTTTACAGCTTGTCATCCCATATTTGGACAGCATGTCCAATCCATACTGCCTCTGCAAGAGCTGTATCCCACTTGGTGATCTAATCACCTCAATGCCCAAGAAATAACGCAGCTCTCCCAAATCTTTCATCTCAAACTTCTGCTTCAATAGCATTTTCACATGAAGGATATCTTCATCACTGTCACCTGTCATAATCAAATCATCAACATAAATGACAAGTAGCATAATACCTTTCTCTGTTTTTCTCACATAAAGTGAGAAATCTGCCTTGGAAATTTGAAAGCCAATAGTGACAAGATACTGTCCTATCTTGTCAGACCATGCTCTAGGTGCTTGCTTTAAGCCATACAAGGCTTTCTTTAACCTGCAAACAGAATGAACAGTATGCACATAACCTGGTGGCTGCTCCATATAGACCTCTTCTTGCAAATCACCATGCAAGAAGGCATTCTTTACATCCATCTGATGTAAAGACCATCCCTTTGATGCAGCCATAGCAATGACTGCTCTTACGGTTGCCATCCTTGCAACCGGACTGAATGTTTCTTCATAGTCAATGCCATATGTTTGTGCATACCCCTTGACTACTAATCTTGCCTTGTATCTGTTCACAGAACCATCTGCATTGTGCTTCACCTTATAAACCCACTTACAACCAATTGCATTTTTACTTTAGGCAAAGGTATCAATTCCCATGTAGCATTTGCTTCCAAGGCATCCATTTCTTCATCCATGGCTTTCTCCCATTTTTCTTTTCCCATGGCTTGCTCAAAAGAAGTGGGTTCTGGTTCCTGTATCACCTTGACCATATATGCATAGTGAATGGCTGTAAATCCATCATATTTCAGCCTATCCACAGGATACCTAACTCTGGTAGACCTGCGCAAAGTGGGTTCACTCCCAGGTGCTCTCAAAACATCCCTGGTCTTCCTTACTCCAGGTGTAACAATAGAAGGAATACCCAACTCATCATCAATGCTCTGTTCTGAGCCACTGGATTCACCATCCACATAAGAGTGACCTGCATTCACATCAAACATGGGCTGATCAACCTTCTCTTTTCCTTTTCGTGATACCTGCATACCACTATCTGCATTGCTTTGAGAAGATTCTCCTGATCTCAATCTGCCTGTCCATGGCGAAGAATGTGAACCACTGCTAGAAGACGCTCCAGGTCCACTAATATTTTGTGATTGCTGCTGTGAATTCTGTGCAGCATTACCATTTTGTGCATCTATATCATCAATCACATTTACTGGTTTATACCAGCTACTCATCTCATCAAAAACAACATCTCTGCTCACTGTAAACTTACGAGTAGAAGGGTTATAGCATCTATACCCTTTTTGCTGCAGAGAGTAACCAATAAAGATGCACTTCTCAGCTTTTGGATCCAACTTGGATCTCAACTCATCTGGCACATGTACATAGGCAATGCAACCAAAAATTTTCAAATGAGAAATATCTGGTTTCCTACCAGTATACCTCTCCTCTGGAGTCATTCCATGTATTGCTGCAGTGGGAGTCCTGTTCATTATGTAGACTGCTGTAGTAACTGCTTCAGCCCAATAAAAATCTCGCAAGTCTTTTTCATTGAGCATGGCACGAGATACCTCTCCAATATGCCTGTTTTTCCTTTCTGCAATTCCATTTTGTTGTGGGGTATGACTGCATGAATATTGCTGCTTTATGCCATGCTCCTGCAGGAACCTTGCAAACTCATTTGAGAGGTACTCTCCCCCTCCATCTGACCTTAGGCATTTTATCTGCAGACCTGTTTCTTTTTCAACCATAGCTTTAAGAGTTTTGAAATGCCCAAAAACTTCACTTTTCTTTTTCATAAAATACACCCAAACTTTTCTGCTATAGTCATCAATAAAAGTGACAAAATAATGACAGCCTCCAAGAGATGCAGCTTTAGTAGTCCACACATCAGAGTGGATTAATTCCAATGGCTTCTTACTCTCTTGAACATGTCTAGGAAATGGTTTCCTTGCCTGTTTTCCAAACTGAGAGGCTTCACATACCTTATGCATTTCTGCAACCTTGAACTTAGGCAATCCTGCAACAATGTTTTGGGCCTGCATTGATTTAAGTCGCTGTACATTAACATGACCAATGCGTTTATGCCAGATATCAATATCTGCAACTACACTGGTCCCATGTGCAAACATTGCTGCACTCAATTCAGGCATGTCTGCATCCAATGTAAACATTCTGCCCTTGTTCTTTCCTTTTGCTATCAAGCGACCTTTATTTTTCATATCCTCAACAAAGCATCCATGAGGATTAAATCTGACCTGCAAGCCCTGTTCAACCATTTGACCAACAGAAACCAGATTCTTGGTGATATTCGGGACATGAAATACATCGGACAGGTATTTCTTTTTCCCATCCTGCATAGACAAAGGAATTTTTCCAATCTGCACAATCGGATGTGCAGTATCATCACCAGTCTCCACAAATCCTGGTTTTTCCATTTTCCTTGCATCCTCCATCCATTCTGCATGACCTGTCATGTGGTTTGATGCACCTGAGTCAACATACCACACATCGTTGCTTTCTTCTGCACTTGTCACAGAATTGTTCATGTGCTGCACCATAAACAAATGGTCATTTCTGTCATCACCCTGTCTACTAGAGGATGCATAATTTCCTTGTTGCAGTTTTCCATTCATGATGTCATTCTGCTTTTTATAGTAGTCTTTAGCCATATGACCCATTTTACCACAATAGTAGCATTCAACATTACTGTTTGCATTTTGGCCTCTTTGCCATCCACCACGACCTCTTTGGCTCCCCCTGCCTCTAGAGTTACCACGTCCTCCTCCATAGGACTGGTTTTCTTGAGTTTGCTGCATATTCTAATTTCTACCACGGCCTCCAAATCGGCCTCCTCTACCTCTGCCTCTACCTCTTCCAGCATTTGAGTAGAAGACAGTTTCTTTTGAAGTTCCTCCTGAAGAAGATGCACCACCATTTCTCTGCTCCTCAGAAATTAGAAGAGCAATCAACTCCTCAAAATCAGGAAATCTTTCACGGACGAAAATGGATGTCCGAAACTGTGCATAATCCTTTCCTAGACCATTCAAGGTCACAGAAACTAAATCATCATCTTCCACTGGCGACCCAATGGAAGCAAGTGCATCTGCAATCTTCTTCACCTCATGTGGTAGTCATTGATGCTCATATTTTCTCTTTGCACATTGTGCAACTCTTGCTTGAGCTGCATTTTCCTAGCTTGCGTATTTGTGCTATACATCTTTGACAGAGTATCCCATGCCTCCTTTGGCGTACTTGCATCCTGAATATGCACAATCATAGAGTCTGAAATGCTGATAGACAGCCAGTACATAACTTTCTTGGCTCTCTCATGCCATGCTTTGAATGCCTGCATTTGCTGTTGATTGGGAACATCAGGAAGAACTGGTTTTTCTTCATTTCCTGCAACAAATTTCTAATATCCTTTTCCCATAAGGAAATTCGTCATTCTAAACTTCCATGCTTGGAAGTTGTTCTTGTCAAGCTTTTCAGTGACAATCTGTGAGAGAGAATCAGACGCCATTATAGAACACTGCGAAAAATTCTGTCACTGCAAAAACTCAGCTTCACCCTCACAAGGGCAAATCTGCAAAACTGGCGAAAGTGGTATTTGACCACACAGTCACTTCCTAGTGACGATTTTGCATAAACAGGAACCAAGGATGATTCTGTAACTCCCAATGTCTCTGTGCACAAGCATACGATGCAATTTCTACAGAAACTTTTCACCGACCTGTAGAATAGTGGCTCCACAGCATAAAACTGGGCCTTTTCCTGAGTGCGTGCAGAAAACTTCCGCCTCCAAAACATGCCCGAAATGGCCTCAAATAAAAAAAATAAGGTCGCCAAGGGCTAAAGGCCTTTCCCGCAGCATATACTGCCCTCTTGCTTCACCGCGAAGGGCGTCTCAACTTGAGACAATGCACTCCTGCACTTTCCGGCTGTGCTACCTGCAGAGATCTGCTCCCAAAACAGAAAATGAAAGCAACACTGCTCCTCTTACCAGAACACCGCGAGCTTGGCTTGCTTTCTTGAGCTCCTTACCACGAACAAGGCTCTGATACCATATCAAGATTATGGGAGAGAAGGAAGGAGTCTCACTTGAAGCTTTCTTGCTTGCACAATGGGGGAATACACACAAGGGTGGAGGCTGAAAACAGTTTTTCTCTTCTTAGTTGTGTAAGCCAAAAGAACTCAAGTACAAAGAAATAGAAGAACCCTATATATGGGTCTCAAACCAAACTCAACTAACTAAGGTGGCATACTAACTGAGCCACGAACTAGAGTAGATAAGGATAGCTATCATGTAGCTATTATTCATGGGCGGTGTACCAACCGCGTCTGCAACAACTGACAAGTCGGTGACATAAATACACAACGGTCACCCTGGCGTATCACGAGTGGATCTCAATATCTCAACATGCAGTCCATCTTGGTCGGTGGTAGATCATTGCAGATTGGCCAATTGAGCTTGCAAAGTTTGACGTGCTCTTCGTTCCTCTTGAAGCTGCATCATAATTAGGTCCTGTTTTTGCTCCATCGTTGGTTCCGGTAAATCACCTTCGGCCATAAAATCTTTCATGGTTTGATCGGACATCCTGCAAAATTCCAAAAGACCTCACACACTCGAAATCTTGTTAGCGAGATAAGCGTAGCTCAAAGTCGGGTTTACAAGGCTTATTTCTCTTTTTTAAAAAAATGGTTTTTTTGTAGTATTTCTTCTTTGCGGATGCTGAATTTGATATCACGGTTTTCTTCCAAGAGGATACTTCGTGCGTGTAGTTTGCGTGTAGCAATCTGTTTGCTGGAATTGAACTTTGCCAGTCCGCAAGTGTGAACAGGGGCTTCGATGGAAGTCAAAACCCATTCAGGACTAACTGTATATGAATAGCCACTATGGGAGAGGCTGAATCTTGATGGTTGGTAACCTTAGTAGCTTTAGGAAATAGTTAAGCTTTAATAAAAAGATTTAACTATCTTAATCATTGACGTCTAGGACAAGAGGATATACTCGACGGATTCGGTGACGATCAGAAGATGCTGCCACCGCAGTCGATGACTTTTTTGAATTGCAAGACTTTCTTTAAGCCTTTTCAACCTTAATGAAGTTTTTAACTTATAAAGCTTCTTCTTTTTGTTTGAAAAAAAAAACGTGTTGATAAGAGATTGTTAACCCCAACACAAAGAAAGCAAAAGAAAGTGGGAAAGACGCAGGGCAAAGGCGGAAAAAAGGTAGCCCGATTGAAGAAAGAAGAGGGAAGAAGACCAAAAGCGCAAGGGCAACCTTAAAAGTCCAAGGCAAATGCAAAAGGGAAAAAAGACGCATTTTAAAATAAAAAGGCGCACCTTGAAATCTTGTAAAAGAGTGCCAGGCTCTCACCCATGCAATTTGTAAATGTAGACAGGCGACATAAAGGAAGCTAGGAAGATAGAAGGACAATGAGAAAAGGGGCCTAGGCTAATGGCCGGCCATGTAAAAAAGGGAGATGACAGCCCATGGAAATCAGGGCATGTATATAAAGTTGAAAAGTGAATGAGAAGCTCATTCTTTGGTGTGTGGCAAAAGGAGTCTTCTTCTTCCTCTCTTCTTCTCTTCTCCTTGCTTGTGTGTGCTCTTGAGAGAGGGAGTGTGAGAGTGTGAGGGAGTGAGTGTGTGTAAGAGTGAGGGATCAAGAGGGTGAAGCTCTTCACCATCTCCTCTCCTCTTCTTCTCTTCTCTTCTCTCTTTTTCTCTTGCGCGCGCGGCTATGGAGGATGGAGCTTGGAGATGGAGGAGGCTTGAGGATGCTTGAGCTAGCATCAACAGTCGTGGAGCTACCGGAGTGCAAGAGAGAGGAGGGTACTCAATCGGGTATCAAGGTAAACTTACAACACTTGTAGGATCAACAGCGCATCAGCTAGGTGAGAGATAGCCATTAGAGCTCGCTTGGAACGCTTGAAACAATAGGCGGTCCGTGGGTCTTGGCGGTTGAGCGAAAGCTCCCACATTTTGGTTCCGTTGTCAGGACCAACGGATTCAAGCTTGAGCACTTGCGCGCCTCATATCGAGCATCGAAGTAGGGTATTCATCCCCGAAACGGAGCTTGAGATAGGTAGGAAGTTGGGTGTTTTCGATCTTCAGAACATGTAAGTATTTTGGGATATTCTGGTTGTTTGATGATTGGAAAACATGGAGAAATTAGTTCAGTGTATTGCTTTCGATTTATGTTGTGTTTGGACTAGGTTAACAGTAGGAAATCACACCCGAGAGGCAGAGGGTTGCTGCTGTGAAACAGGGAGAAAATCGGGGAAAATAGGGGGAAAATGGAGGAAATGCGCATGTAAATGTGTAGGAAATGCTAGGAGAGTGATCTGTAGTGTTCAGGGAGGGACCAGTAGGGTATAAGTTCTGGAAGGGCAAGAGAATCCTCATTCGCAACCAGCTGAGAGTGAGAGAGAGAGAGAGAGCGATCTTGGCGACCGTCCGATCGACCAGGGCATGGAGTGACATTGCATTCGGCGATCCCCAGGTACACCGATCTCTCCCTCACCACTCCAACTCCATCGCTGGTGAATTTCGTGGTCAATAGTAATAGATATCTGGAGATATTTGGGCGAATCTGTGCTCGCAAGTTCGTCGGGCCGGCGGACTCGGACGTCCAATTCGGACACTCGGACAACTGTCCAACTCGGACGCTCGGAGACTCGGACGCTCGGACTCGGACCCACCCTGTCCGATCAGACGAATTAAGACACGTCAGAAATCGGACCACCAGGATCGGACACTCGGACCAGCCCCGATTTTAGAAATCGGACCACCCTATCTGATCGGACCACCCTGTCCGATCGGACCATTCGGACGAATCGGACCAGCCCAGAATCGGACCACCCTTGTCCGATTCATTGAACACTTGCCGTCCGATTTTTGAGAATCAGACACTCGGACTCTGAGACTGCCACTCAGCCCTGACACACCTGGTCCGATTCCCAGAATCGGACCACTGGTAAATCGGACCACTGGTAAATCGGACGTCTGATTCCCAGAGTCGAACAAAAAAAAAAGGAAAAAATAGGAAAAAACATCAAAACTTGAGCCACCAAGGGACACACTAGAGTATTCCCCAGCGACCTACCCCCTAGTGAACAATGAGAAGTAGCACAAGACCCTAGAACCCATTAGAACGGCCAGGACTTCAGTAACAAAGCCTATCATGCCCGAAACGAGCGAGAGTGAGTAAGACGCTGGGAAATTGCTTGCAGCACTCATGTTGAATTTCCGCACTTGAAGTGCACTTAGGAAAGCTGAAAGCTTGATTGAGCACAAGTGCACAAGGAACAACACACTCACGAGTGACCATAAGTTGAGCACTGTATTCAAAAATTAAAGGAACTCACTCAGATAAATCGCTCAAAAAACCCACCAATAGGAGAGGACCCAAGACATAGACAAACGCGCGAAGTGCAGGATAGAACCAAGCAAGGAGCGTCAACGACAAGGATCTGTCTCATGACTAGTTAACCTGATCAAGAGCGCAGCGAGGCATAATAATTCAACCATGACGGAGGAAAGCTCAGACCATTGGTCTACCGAGGAGCTCGATGTGAGTGTATTTCCAGACGCTATACAGCAGATGGTGAGTAGTTACGATGCACATGCCCGGTACGAGCACCATGGCAGGACGACAGATGCAATCATTGCAGACCTAGAGGAGGAGAGAAGGCTCGCCCATAGGGCATTGCAAGGCATAGCTGAGTATAATAGGGATCAACAAGCTAGGAGCCTAAGGCAAAGCATGGAGCTGCATGAGGTGCAGCAGGTGCTGAACTTGTCTGGCCGGAACCGAACAGACCATGAGAGAGTACTAGAGGGAGACCTGACGCTGAGCGAGCTCCTCATGAAATGGCTGCTTGATAACACCGCAGTAGAGCAGAGTGCCACTGCACTAGCGATGTCTCTGCTTGCAGGACTAGGGGCAAGCCAGGGCTCAAAGAACTAGGTCAAAATACCGATTGTTGCCAAGCAACTCGATAAGTACCAATCGCATGACGATCCGTACAGCTTCGTTGAGCAGTTTGAGCAAGTCTGCAAAGCCAACGGCCTCAACGACCAGGCTCAATGCTCGCAAGCCTTCGGACTTTGCTTAAGCGATAAGGGTAGGACGTGGTATACAAGCTTGGATGCTGTGGAATGAGCCAACTTCAATAATCTCAAGGATCTCTTCGTCAAGAGGTTCGCCGAGCCCGGATACTCCGACAACCTGCTGGTATGCTTGATGAATGTCAAACAGAAGGAAAAGGAGGACATCCGAGACTATGTGACCCACGTGAGAAGTCTCTTTAAGAGAATCCCCTTGGGCAAGCGACTGACTGATAGAGCAGTTTCAACTGTATTCATCAGCGGAATTAGAGATGAAGAGTTATATAAGGCATTGGCAGGCAATTCAAGCTTGCAGCGAGATGTGGTGGCTAGAGTTTTTGAGGAAGCCATCAGAGTCGATGACCAATTGAAAGAGCGAAGCTCTAGGAGCTCAACTCTGGAAGAGACTAACCCGCGAAGCATAGATCGAACATCAACCTCTAGTGAGTGGTCAAACCCATCATCCCAAGATAAGGGGAAGACCACCGAGACGGACCAAGGCTTGGCTGAGGTCAAGATGGAATTAGCCAAAATACAAGACATGTTGAGACGACCGACACGTCCGCACATCCAGTGCGTGTACTGTGGTGGAAACCACTTGCCAGCAGAGTGTCAAGACCCTAGGTCAAGACCTTGCGCTAACTGCGGTAGGTTCGGCCACGATGCCGCACACTGCAGATTACCATGAAGACTACCATACACGCAACCCTACGGCCAGCCTTATCCGGCTAACAGGCCGTAGTCATTCTTCGGACGGGGAGCCCCGTTAGCCCTACCTTCGCCTAACGATATGAAACCAGCTGTCCCTAGAATGGACATAAATCCTATTGGCATTCCTAGACTGCCTGGTCCCTATGTGACCCACCCACTGAGCGACGCTCCCTTACACTACGTGGAGGAGCCCAGTGAACGAAGATACCTACATATACCCCTATGTCTCGCATGATGACGAGGGCAATGTGGTCCTCATGGATTATCGACCCGTTCCGGTGATGGCGCTAGGATGAGGACGGGGTAGAGGCCTAGGAGGGTAGCCCCACAGGATCCGGTCACTTGTTGGACTTGTGGACATCCCGGTCATGTCTCATCGTGCTGCCCTGAAAGAGAGCAGTAAAACAGGGACAAAGCTGACCAAAGGTGCGCAGAATGCAGAATCACCCATCTTTTCATAGACTGCCTAAAGCGGAAGTCGTCCTCCGGTTCAGCTAATTTGCCATCCATCCCATTGGGGCTGTTTGGTGTTGAAAACCCCGATGGGAGGCCACACCTATTCCCTTGCGAGTTATGACCCGAGCCCAAACGAAGCAGGCCGGCATCTCTCTGCCAGGACCTAGCAATCTTGACGCGACCTCAGTAGGAAAGAAAAGCCGTAGGCGGAGAAAGAAGAGATCGCAAGCTAAGGTCGCAGTAAAGACCGACAGTATTACGACCTTACCTAATGGGAAGAAAGTCTTAGATGCAGAGGTAGAGACTTGAGCCCCTAAAACAGCCCAAAAGGGAAGCGCTAAGATAGGGGAATACTCGCACCCCAAGTGGCAATTAGAGGCCATAGAAAAGTGAAGGAATGGGTGAGGGAGGCTCAACAACATCTCAAGGATGCTGAACCCATCATAGAGGATGAGATCGATGATCTCTCCAGCATGAGCACGCCAACGTTGCCACCTCAACCTAAGTCGGCCGAAGCCACTCCGCCATCAGCAGTGCTGCTGAGACCATGTCTAGATGCAACAGAACCGCAGAACAATCGCAGCCAGTGGCTAGGACAGTCTAGGCTAAGAGAAGGACGAGTGTCTGACAACCTCTTGACCACATTTGTGACCACACCTGTAACACTTAGCCTGGGGGACCTGGTTAAGGAGCACCCTGCCCTATGGCAAGACCTCAAGCAGTGGGTCGAGGGATCGCAAGAGCAGGCCATGACAAATCCTCAAGACCAGGATGCGGAAACACAATTGCCAAGTCTGACGCTGCACTCCATGCCTAAATCCTTGCACGTCAACGCCTTTTGGGAGGGCTTTGAGATGCATGCAGTCTTGCCGGTCCTAGCCCTAGGTGACACAACGAGGAAGGGAATTGTAGACACAGGAGCTGGGGTTAGTGTGCTTAGCCACACAGTGCTACAGACTTGGGGAAACCTGCTTGTCGAAGCTGCTCGGTTTAATGTCATGCTAGTAAACGGTATGAGAGTGAAGCCATTTGGGGTCTTGAAGAATTGGCCAGTAAAGATTGCAGGAGTCCAGTTCTCTGTCGACTTTATAGTCATGAAGGGAGTGGACTATGATATCCTATTGGGCCGACCCTGGATGTGCAATGCTAGAGTCATCGAAGATTGGGATAACATCGTGATATTCCTTGGCAATCGAACTGACGCCGTAAGAATAGAGATGGACACTTGGAAGACCTCACCAGTCGACCTAGACGCCATCTCTGCTATGCTCAAAGGAAACACTCAGGTCAAGGAACCCTATAGGTCCTTAACTAAGTATATCCCATGCCCAGAGGACGAGCGGGATTGGATGCACGTTCTTGCTACACTTGACCTGCCATTCTCAGACCATGAGGCGTACGAGCAGGCTATCAAAACAATTGGCAAGACAAATGAAGCACTCTCTACACCCGTCTACATGATGGCAGCAAGCCTCCATGAAGGGCCTAAGCCTGTCACCTTCCAAGTACCATCCAAGAAAAGGGAACTCCAGGGGGTACTGGAATATCTAGTAGACCAGCTAGCGGGTAATCCGGCTGCCAACTTCAAACTGCTCCAGAATCTCTTAGAGGATCCTAAGTGTCAATGGACCAGAGTGCACGAGCTGAACCTCATGTATAACTGGGCCCTGATTCCAGACCAACGAGACGGGGCATTCCAAGCCCTAGGAGACGATGGGTAGTTGAACCACAAAGATTCCTGCAATGAATACAAAGACTGCCAATCTTTCAGCAGTGAGAGTGAGGGTGAAGTGGATACCATAGAGTATGACACGGATAGATGCGAAATTGAGCAGATACGAGCGGACGCCAAGCCACAGAAAAGGTAGGCCATTAAACTGGAGCACGGAGTCATGCGAATGGAATGTGATCGTGCGTGGTTGGAATGTATGGGGCCATAGACCTGGAGCAAGCAGGCCTAGCCCAAGAAGGAACGACGTCAATACTTAGAACCAAATCGCCATCCGAATCGCTTCCACCAGGGGACACCGCCTCTTCTAGCGAAGATGGAGGGTTTGACTCCGAATCGGAAGTTACTTCGGATAGCGACCCACAGATCCCTAGGCCACCCATGACTAGATGCACCAAGGGGGACTTACCCATCCACCTGAGACACAGACGGTCACGCCAGGATAGGGCAAAGCACCCCAAAGATACACGATCAGAAGAGCAGCGGAAGCCGCAGGACCTCCCTAAGCGATTCACTAAATTCAAAAAAGGGGATAGGGTGGTGGTTCTGCTAGGTGCCAAGCATCAAGGGCAGACAAGCAAACCAATCGAAGGACCAGCCAAGGTCAAGGAGGTTAACCTAGCCCTGGAAGGCGAGACACCTTGACCAGTGTTCATTGCCGATGACTTAACTGGTAAGGAAGAGTTGAATCTTGTCGCTCTCTTGCGGGAATACATGGACGTATTTGCCTGGTCCTTAGAAGAGCTACGGGGGGTAGATCTGAGTGTTGTGACTCACAATATACCCATGACATCGGATGCAACGCCGGTCAAGCAGCGACCGTACCCCATGAATCCAAAACACGCCCATGCTGTCAAGGAGGAAATTGACAAGCTAATGAGAGCTGGATTCATTTACGAAATTGAGCACACAGACTGGGTATCACCCATAGTCATTGTGATGAAGAAGAATGGCAAGATCCGAGTGTGCGTCAATTACAAAAAGGTGAACGCTGCTACAAAGAGAGACAATTATCCCTTGCCGTACACCAAGCACATGCTTGAGAGAGTGGTAGGCAAGGAAGCCTACAGTTTTTTGGATGGCTTCTCAGGGTACAACCAGGTGCAAGTGCATCCTGCAGACAGGCACAAGACCGCCTTTGCCACTGAGTGGGGCGTCTTTGCGTACGTAGTCATGCCCTTCGGGTTGACCAATGCCCCCGCTACGTTTCAACGCCTCATGTGCACCATATTTAAGGACATGCTTCGCAAGGAGTTAGAGGTCTTTGTTGATGACCTGTGTGTCCATTCGACCTGGATTGAACACCTAGACAAACTCCGCACGGTCTTTGAATGGTGTCGCTTATATCGCCTCTCCTTGAACCCCTTGAAATGTCAGTTTTGGGTGAAGCACGGATGCATCTTAGGACACGTGGTGTCGAAGAACGGCATTGCCACGGACTTCTCGAAGGTCAGGGGTATCGATGACCTTCCACCCCCAAGTAATTACAAGGGAGTTCAATGCTTCTTAGGTCACACAAGATACTATCAGTGGTTTGTACTGAACTACGCGCTAATCGCTAGGCCATTGTACAAGCTGCTAATTGTCTTCGAATGGACCGAAGCATGCCAACGGGCGTACGAAGAATTGAAAAAGGCTCTAACAATGGCACCGATTCTACGAGCCCCGGATTGGACCATTACCTTCCACGTACACATTGACGCCTCTAAGTTTGCCGTGGGAGCAGTGTTGTGCCAACCTGGTGAGCATAACCTAGATTACCCAGTGAGTTTTGCTAGCAGGCAACTCACTGAGATGGAGATTAATTATTCGACAACGAAGAGGGAGGGATTAGCCATGGTGTTCGTCGTGAAGAAGTTCCGGCATTACCTGTTGGCCACCCCCTTCATCTTCTTCGTGGACCATCAAGCCCTGCTCTATTTAGTGAACAAACCTTGTGCTACAAGACGAATAGCTCGATGGCTTCTCCTGCTCCTAGAGTTTGATTTCTCTGTGGTGGTACGGAAGGGAAAACAGCATTACCTGGCTGATCATATGTCCCATATACCCACAGGAGAAGCCGCTGGACAAGGCATCATGGACGAGTTACCTGACAGCCACTTATTCCATCTGTCCAGCGAAGGAGACCTATTCAGGGCCGATCTGACACCCGACATAGTCCAAGTGCTCGAGCATGGACTACCCAAACGACCAATAGAATGGGCACGGCTTAGGTGCTTGATCCTGAAAATCCAGCCCTACCAGTGTAGGCCAACTCTATAGGCTGGGGCAAGACGGATTGCTGTGTAGGTGCGTGTGTGAGCATGAGATGCACGATGTGCTCTCAGAGGTGCACAGCAGCATTGCAAAAGGACACTTTAGCGGAGACACGACAGCACAGAAGGTGCTGCAGTCCCAGCTACGGTGGCCCACACTTTTCCGTGATGCTAAGCAATTCGTCAAGCATTGTGATGAGTGCCAACGGACAAAAGTCCCGATTCGCAAGGATCAGATGGAGTTAACCCCTGTTATTGCTCGCCAAGTACATCGTGGTGGCCCCACGGATTACCTCATGAAATGGGCAGAGGCGAGAGCCACACGAAAAAACGATGCTAGGACGACTACCAAGTTCTTATGGGAGCAAGTAATCTCACACTTCGGTTGCCCCATTGAACTGGTTAGCGACCAAGGAACACACTTCATCAACGAAGTGATAGCTCATCTCCTATCCGCCTTTCTTATCATCCATCGCAAATCCTCACCATACTACCCTCAGGCTAATGGCCATGCAGAATCAACCAACAAAATTCTCATCAACGTCCTGACTAAAGTAGTCTTAGCCTCACGAAGCGACTGGGATAACAAGTTGATGGCAGCCTTGTGGGCCTACCGAACAGCTTATAAAACGACTGTCGATCAAACACCTTTTAGGCTGACCTATGGGACTGAAGCCATTCTCCCATTAGAATTATTTGTCCCTAGCTTGAGAATAGCGCTTCAAGAATGATGGGAAGGGAAGGAAGCATGGACACAATGCTTGGTCGAGCTGGAACGCCTATCAGAGACTCATCTTCTAGCCACCCACGCACTTATCTGCGAGAAAGCCCGACGTAAGAGCTGGTTTGACAAACATGTCAAGCAACGAGAGTTTGAGCAGGGTGACCTAGTGCTCCTCTACTCAGTTAAAGGACATAAGCAAAAGATGAAATTCAGAGGTCTCGGACCCTTCAAGGTTCGGGCAATCAGTCGAACTGGTAACGTCGAGCTTGAGACACTGGATGGTGAAGGAATAGGCTTCTTCAATGGCAGTCGTGTCAAGAAGTACTACCCTCCCACTCAACCTTTGCATGAGCCACCAATGGTGGAACCGCCTATCAAAATACGAGTAGCCACAATTACTGAAATCTATGAGAATGAGGAGGAGCCTGTAGAACCCGCCTACCTCCGTGTCACGGTCACTGCCAAGCAAACGTGCTCCTTCAACGCCTTGATTGATGAGGGGGCATATTTCAATGTCTTAACGCACAAGCATTGGATCCAAATCGGAAAACCGCTTCATCCCACAATGGCTAAATTAAGCCCATACGAGGCTCAATCCTACGTGCTTCTCGGCACATGCAGAGTCGCCGTCTCTATCAAGTCTGAAACTGTCCCCATGCTGTTTTACGTATTGCCAAGTACCATGGATGCATGCATAGAGTCATTGCTCGGGCGGACCTTTAAAAAGCAGACTCACTGCAATGTTGATTATGAGTCACAGTGCATCCACTTAGCGATTGGCAACGTGCGCATTGTCACAGCTTTCAGCAAGGGCCTCGTAACACCATCACCATTCACAGGGCCACCGATAGAAACAGTCGTAGCTAAGACTAAGGAGGGGGGTAATGCATATCTGCCACTCCCAGATCCCCATAAACCGTAGGCCGCAGCAACCAAAGTAAAACCCCAATAGCCTTGCTTGCAATGGGTACCTAAACAACCTCGAGAATTGCCTAGGACTAGATGTGCATGTCTGCATAAGACCTACAAATCTAAATCTTGGAAACCAAGACGCCATCACCGCAAGCGCCGTGCATCGTATGCTTGTACGCAGAGACATTGGGAGTTACATAATCATCCCTGATGCCTATTGATGCAAAATCGTCACTAGGAAGTGACTGTGTGGTCAAATACCACTTTCGCCAGTTTTGCAGATTTTCCCTTGTGAGGGTGAAGCTGTGTTTTTTGCAGTGACAGAATTTTTTGCAGTGTTCGGTAATGGCGTCTGATTCTCTTTCACAGATTGTCACTGAAAAGCTTGACAAGAACAACTTCCAAGCATGGAAGTTTAGAATGATGAATTTCCTTATGGGAAAAGGATATTGGAAATTTGTTGCAGGAAATGAAGAAGAACCAGTTCTTCCTGATGTTCCCAATCAACAGCAAATGCAGGCATTCAAAGCATGGCATGAGAGAGCCAGGAAAGTTATGTACTGGCTGTCTATCAGTATTTCAGACTCTATGATTGTGCATATTCAGGATGCAAGTACGCCAAAGGAGGCATGGGATACTTTGTCAAAAATGTACAGCACAAATACTCAAGCCAGGAAAATGCAGCTCAAGCAAGAGTTTCATAATGTGCAAAGAGAAAATATGAGCATCAATGACTACCACATGAAGGTGAAGAAGATTGCAGATGCACTTGCTTCCATTGGGTCGCCGGTGGAAGATGATGATTTAGTTTCTGTGACCTTGAATGGTCTAGGAAAGGATTATGCACAGTTTCGGACATCCATTTCAGTCCGTGAAAGATTTCCTGATTTTGAGGAGTTGATTGCTCTTCTAATTTCTGAGGAGCAGAGAAATGGTGGTGCATCTTCTTCAGGAGGAACTTCAAAAGAAGCTGTCTTCTATTCAAATGCTGGAAGAGGTAGAGGCAGAGGTAGAGGAGGCCGATTTGGAGGCCGTGGTAGAAATCAGAATATGCAGCAAACTCAAGAAAACCAGTCCTATGGAGGAGGACGTGGTAACTCTAGAGGCAGGGGGAGCCAAAGAGGTCGTGGTGGATGGCAAAGAGGCCAAAATGCAAACAGTAATGTTGAATGCTACTATTGTGGTAAAATGGGTCATATGGCTAAAGACTGCTATAAAAAGCAGAATGACATCATGAATGGAAAACTGCAACAAGGAAATTATGCATCCTCTAGTAGACAGGGTGATGACAGAAATGAGCATCTATTTATGGTGCAGCACATGAACAATTCTGTGACAAGTGCAGAAGAAAGCAACGATGTATGGTATGTTGACTCAGGTGCATCAAACCACATGACAGGTCATGCAGAATGGATGGAGGATGCAAGGAAAATGGAAAAACCAGGATTTGTGGAGACTGGTGATGATAGTGCACATCCTATTGTGCAAATTGGAAAAATTCCCTTGTCTATGTAGGATGGGAAAAAGAAATACCTGTCCGATGTATTTCATGTCCCAAATATCACCAAGAATCTGGTTTCTGTTGGTCAAATGGTTGAGCAGGGCTTGCAGGTCAGATTTAATCCTCATGGATGTTTTGTTGAGGATATGAAAAATAAAGGTCGCTTGATAGCAAAAGGAAAGAAAAAGGGCAGAATGTTTACGTTGGATGCAGACATGCCTGAATTGAGTGCAGCAATGTTTGCTCATGGGACTGGTGTAGTTGCAGATATTGATATCTGGCATAAACACATTGGTCATGTTAATGTACAGCGACTTAAATCAATGCAGACCCAAAATATTGTTGTAGGATTGCCAAAATTCAAGGTTGCAGAAATGCATAAGGTATATGAAGCCTGTCAGTTTGGAAAACAGGCAAGGAAACCATTTCCTAGACATGTTCAAGAGAGTAAGAAGCCATTGGAATTAATCCACTCTGATGTGTGGACTACTAAAGCTGCATCTCTTGGAGGCTGTCATTATTTTGTCAGTTTTATTGATGACTATAGCAGAAAAGTTTGGGTGTATTTTATGAAAAAGAAAAGTGAAGTGTTTGGGCATTTCAAAACTCTTAAAGCTATGGTTGAAAAAGAAACAGGCCTGCAAATAAAATACCTAAGGTCAGATGGAGGGGGAGAGTACCTCTCAAATGAGTTTGCAAGGTTCCTGCAGGAGCATGGCATAAAGCAGCAATATTCATGCAGTCATACCCCACAACAAAATGGAATTGCAGAAAGGAAAAACAGGCATATTGGAGAGGTATCTCGTGCCATGCTCAATGAAAAAGACTTGCCAGATTTTTATTGGGTTGAAGCAGTTGCTACAACAGTCTACATAATGAACATGACTCCCACTACAGCAATACATGGGATGACTCCAGAGGAGAGGTATACTGGTAGAAAACCAGATATTTCTCATTTGAAAATTTTTGGTTGCATTGCCTATGTACATGTGCCAGAGGAGTTGAGATCCAAGTTGGATCCAAAAGCTGAGAAGTGCATCTTTATTGGTTACTCTCTGCAGCAAAAAGGGTATAGATGCTATAACCCTTCTACTCGTAAGTTTACAGTGAGCAGAGATGTTGTTTTTGATGAGATGAGTAGCTGGTATAAACCAGTAAATGTGATTGATGATATAGATGCACAAAATGGTAATGCTGCACAGAATTCACAGCAGCAATCACAAAATATTAGTGGACCTGGAGCGTCTTCTAGCAGTGGTTCACATTCTTCGCCATGGATAGGCAGATTGAGATCAGGAGAATCTTCTCAAAGCAATGCAGATAGTGGTATGCAGGTATCACGAAAAGGAAAAGAGAAGGTTGATCAGCCCATGTTTGATGTGAATGCAGGTCACTCTTATGTGGATGGTGAATCCAGTGGCTCAGAACAGAGCATTGATGATGAGTTGGGTATTCCTTCTATTGTTACACCTGGAGTAAGGAAGACCAGGGATGTTTTGAGAGCACCTGGGAGTGAACCTACTTTGCACAGGTCTACGAGAGCTAGGTATCCTGTGGATAGGCTGAAATATCATGGATTTACAGCCATTCACTATGCATATATGGTCAAAGTGATACATGAACCAGAACCCACTTCTTTTGAGCAAGCCATGGGAAAAGAAAAATGGGAGAAAGCCATGGATGAAGAAATGGATGCCTTGGAAGCAAATGCTACATGGGAACTGATACCTTTGCCTAAAGGTAAGAATGCAATTGGCTGTAAGTGGGTTTATAAGGTGAAGCACAATGCAGATGGTTCTGTGAACAGATACAAGGCAAGATTAGTAGTCAAGGGGTATGCACAAACATATGGCATTGACTATGAAGAAACATTCAGTCCGGTTGCAAGGATGGCAACCGTAAGAGCAGTCATTGCTATGGCTGCATCAAAGGGATGGTCTTTACATCAGATGGATGTAAAGAATGCCTTCTTGCATGGTGATTTGCAAGAAGAGGTCTATATGGAGTAGCCACCAGGTTATGTGCATGCTGTTCATCCTGAGTTTGTTTGCAGGTTGAAGAAAGCCTTGTATGGCTTGAAGCAAGCACCTAGAGCATGGTTTGACAAGATAGGACAGTATCTTGTCACTATTGGCTTTCAGATTTCCAAGGCAGATTTCTCACTTTATGTGAGAAAAACAGAGAAAGGTATTATGCTACTTGTCATTTATGTTGATGATTTGATTATGACAAGTGACAGTGATGAAGATATCCTTCATGTGAAAATGCTATTGAAGCAGAAGTTTGAGATGAAGGATTTGGGAGAGCTGCGTTATTTCTTGGGGAATACACACAAGGGTGGAGGCTGAAAACAATTTTCCTCTTCTTAGTTGTGTAAGCCAAAAGAACTCTCATACAAAGAAATAGAAGAACCCTATATATGGGTCTCAAACCAAACTCAACTAACTAAAGTGGCATACTAACTGAGCCACGAACTAGAGTAGATAAGGATAGCTGTCATGTAGCTATTATTCATGGGCGGTGTACCAACCGCGTCTGCAACTGACAAGTCGGTGACATAAATACACAACGGTCACCCTGGCGTATCACGAGTGGAGCTCGATATCTCAACAGGTTATGTCCCTGCTTTCCAAAGCCAGCTGAAATTGATCATATCCTGAATACAAATCACCTAAAGAATAGATGGCACATCCAGCAAATGCCTCTGCAAACTCATCCACAACTGGACCTATACCAACATTCCTGATTGTAACTCTGTTCACTGGCTGCATGTCCTGAATAAATCGGAGAGTACCATTCTTCTTTGGAACTGTAAACCACCTGTTTGAGTATGGTGCAGATGAAGGCTCAAGAATTCCCATCCTGATTTTCTCATTCAATAAATCAATCAGCTTTGACAAGTGTACTTTAGGCACCGGAATAGGTCGGAGATTCCATGGAATATGAGGAATAGTAAAAATGACCATAGGAGCAACAATATCAGGATTCACACATCCAATCTCATGCGGGAAAAAAGCAAACCCCCTTCCATGATGCTCAAGCATCTCCTGAAAGCATTGCTTCTCTATGGGTAACAAGAAATTACCATTTCCAATTTTCAATTCAGCAAGAGTCTCTGCTGAAAATTTATGACCAATATGCTCCGGATTCCTCAAAATTTGCTGTTTAGCAGCCCTCTCTATTTGCTGATCACTGTCAGGTGGAAGCGGTACAGCAACCGGCTTCACCTTCTTATCCACAGTTTTGTATTTCGTGTCAACCCTGGCTTCATTATGCTCTTCTACATTACACAAATCTTGCTGTAAATCAGCAATTCTGCACACCAATGGCTGAATATCCTCAGCCCTCTGCTCTATGGACTGCATAGAAACAACCCTTGCTGTAAATCAGCAATTCTACACACCAATGGCTGAATATCCTCAGCCCTCTGCTCTATGGACTGCATAGAAATAGCCCCAAACTCTGAATGCTGAAATATTTCAGCAGTAAACTCTGTTGGCTGAAAGTTTTCAGCCCTCTGTCTCTCTGAAAGCTGATCATAACCAGCTGGAAACTCTGTTTGCTGAATTTCTTCAGCACTCAACACTCTTTGCTGAGTTACCTCAGCCTCTGACTCAATCTGTGACATAAAATCTGCAATTTCATGAAACATGTCCAGGGACTGCACTAATACATTACTTGACAATTCTGCATATCAGTTTTCAGCATATCTCCCATCTCTGTCATCGTATCTGCACAAATCACACTGTCATACATCCCATCTATGTGCTCATCATCCTCCAAAATTCCTGCATTTTTCAAATTTTTCTCCTTCCTGCATATATACTACCTGGCAGCTCTAGGCAACCTAGAAGTCTTCTGATAACTCATTGAACTGTTTGCTGAAATCCCAACAAAACCGGAGGAGAAAACACTGCTGCCAGGAGGCGAGAACTCCAATCTCCTCACCTCTGTACCACCGTCGTCTCGCGAAACGACGGTACCTAATGAAAACCCGAATCCCTCACAGTGGGCAAAGGTGCATCTTTGAGAGTATCCCTGTTTCTAACATGATTCACACATACAGTCATGAACTGAACTGCTCTCATACCATCTTTACTACGAATCCGTGCATAAGCAGATCCATCATCCATGACCTTTGTTTCCATGCGCATCTCTGTGATGAATGGCTGACCAAGAATTATGGGATAAGAGCATGAATCCTGCACAAAGAAATGAAAATCCTCCTCTACATCACCAATAGAAACCCTGACACTAGGACAGGCAGCATACAAATTACCTGCAATGTTATTGGCAGCTCTCATACGCCACCCATGCTCTACATCCATAGGCCATCTGTTACTCTCATAAACTCCACGAACTATGAGATTAATCTCTGAACCATGATCCAGCAATGCAACATAAGGCACCTGTTTCTCTCCAATCTTTACCATCATCTCTGTAGTTGCCCTAGCCCAATGGCTTCGCGAAAAGTGACTATGCGGTATCACGACAGGCTCATCAATTTCAGCATAATGCATAGGCTGAACCCTCTTCTCTACCTGTGGAAAAACAGAAGCATTATCAACCATAACCTCATCCTCATCCTCATCCAACTCCCCAATCAAAACTCCCTGTGTATCAGTGGTAGACAATGCATGTCTTTTCCTCTTCAGGACCTCCTGAAACTGATCCTGAAACTCTCTTTTCGAGATGCCCAAAATCTCAGAAATAGTGAAAGTCACCTCACTGCCAAGTATCTTATCATTAAAGATTTTCTTCATGTCTGTAGATGTCTCAATATCAGACATCAATCTGAACCCTGGCTGCTTTCTCTCTCTAGGCTCTTTCCTTTTTTCTCTCTTTTGAGCATCTTCCATCTGTCGATCTGGCCCTGGTCTTGAAGACGGTCCTGCAGTAGGTGGAGTAACAAACTCACCCCCTCTAGTCTTCTTAGCTGCACTTGGATTTTCTTCATCCCTCTTACGCTTCTCCTCAACAAGTACATCTGCACCATGAGACTTAGCCAAATAAGCATAAATAGAGTACCTGTCAACATGCGAGTCCCAACCTGTCTCTGATCTGATGCTAGAGCCTGCACTAGTCAAAACAGTTTGCTGAATTTTCCCCTTGTTTGCAGTCTCCATAGCATAAGTCCATAGCGCTGACTGAGTCTCTGATCCCTTCTCAATCTGGACTCCATATGCAGAAGCATCACCTCTAGCTGTCACATAAGAAGTACGCGCAGCCATGTCATCCACTAACTTCTTCATTCCACCTTTACCAAAGTTGGTAGCAAGTGGAGCTCCTGTCTCAGTCAACCAAATCTTACCATCTTGTCCCCAATATACCAAATTCTTCCTCCTTGCATCCTGAAAAGATTCACAATCCCTGCAATGCTGATGGTCCGTACTATCACACCAAATACATCTCCGATCTCTCCTAGGTGCACTAGGAGCACTCCTAGGTGCAGTAGGAGCACTAGAAAAAGTAGAAGGCGCAGTCGAAGCAAACTACTCTTTCAACTTTCCCACCAACTCCGCTTTGACTGATTCCAGTGTCAAATCTGTGATGCCTTTGATTATGTCATCAAGAGAAGTAGGCACCGATGGAACGGATGGTTTTGGAGCAGAAGGTGTAGGCATCGGTCATGGAACAGGAGGAATAGGTGGAGTGGAAACAGTAGGCACTGGCATAGGCCAAGAAACTGGCTGAGGAAGAGAAGAAATAACAGGGATAGAAGCAGGCATAGGAGCTAATGATGGTGTAGGTGTCATGGAACCATTCTGTAGGCGAGTCTTCCCTATCCTCCTCTTAGTCAAAGTCCAGACTGCATCCTGAGCATCCTGCCAATCCGTTTTAAGACCCATAGGCTTCGTGCGATCCTCAAGAAGCTCACCCAATTCTTCTTGAAGAGCAGGATCTGCAGCTTGCAAGAAAAGCTCAACTTTTTCAACATCCAATGCTCTTTGTTCAATGGCATCAAGCTGACTATACCTCTCTTCGAATTCTCGAATCAACTCCGAAGCAGCTAGACCTTTGTTTGGCATGTAGACCCACTCTCGGAATGACCGCCGAGTAGCCATACCAAAGTCCTCAAGGAAGTACTCTTCTTTCAGGGCCTTCTTAAAATCTTGCCAATGTGTATTTTGAATAAAAAGATCAGTCACTTTTGTCCTCAAAGCGGGTGTGACAAGACGAAGGAAGTACTTACTCATAAGTCTAGCTGGAACTCCAAAAAACCCCATCTTGATCTCATATGTCTTCAAATATGCTAAAACATTACGCCTGTCAAATAGCTTCTTCTCATTCTCAACTGCTTCAATAGCCTTAGTCGCGCTGTTTGCATTCTCCTGCTCCGAATAGAGTTGCCTTTGCTGAGACAACTGCTGTTGATGCAATTGTTGCTGCTGCTGCATATACAATTGTGTTTGCTGATTTTGGAGCTGCATATACATGGACCTATTCTGCAAAATCTGCTTTAGATCCTCCGTTGAAGTACTTGACGCAGCAGTCATTGATGGAGCTGAAGTAGACGCAGCTGGAATTGTAGAAGAGGCTGAAATAGAGGCTGAAGTATCTCCCATCCTGAAATTTCTGCGACGCTTTCACGTCGGGTTCACCAAAGATGTCGAAGGGTTTGTGAAAGCAATGTCGCAACCACAAAGGACCTTAAATAATTTCAGGACATGTCCTTAACCTTTTTCTGCAGCCTTTTGTGGTAGAACTCTTTTATTGGTCGTTACTTTCAAGAGAGGATGTGGATTTACTCTTCAAAATAGACTAGCATGTCAATTTCTGTCACTGTAAAAGAACCTGAAGCTGATTGATTACTTCATCATGTGCTTGTAAACGAGATCATAAAGTCTGGAATTGATGAAGTCTAACGAAACACAGAATACAAGAAGTTGTTTTATAAAGAGAGTCAAGTAAGGCTCTTTGTACTCTATTGGCTGAAGGAACAAACATCCAGCAGTCATAACAGTAAGGAATAAGCTCTTATTTTCCTGATGATATGTGGGAAATTTTATTTCTCATAAATCTCCATAATTCTGGTAAATCTATATTATTTGCTTCCATATATTCATCTTCAGCTCATCATGATAGAGATGGAAAGCGGTCAAAACAGGCTCAGTTTCTGTAATACACTCTGTGTCTTCATTAGAGGCTGATAGCTGGGTCTTCAGGATCAAGGGAGCAAAGTTCAAGAACCAATTCTGATGTTGTGCTGCTGTTAAGGATAAAAAACTTGGCCACTATACTCTGGTCAGTGACAGTAATGTTGGTACTTCAAGGCTCTGAACAAACACTGTTTGATGCACGTCCATGTTGACTATATGTCACCAGAATTGAAAAACAAAACAGGAATGACAGTCGATGGTATGATCAATGAGATGTATTGACTGCTGGTAAGCGCTTGAATGACAGTCGCTATGGTATAATCAAGGTGATGTATTGACTGCCAATTATGCGTTGATAATCCTTACAGATGCGTTCAGAAATCTTTTGAATTTATCCGCAGGACAAAACAAAGCCTCACTATTGTATTGTGAATCACACACAGTGATTGATGGTCCATGGACAGATCAAGATAGTGAAGTCAAAAGGTCAAGGCTTTTGCCACAACCCATCACTTGAATTTCCATACTCTCGAGTACCAGATGCACTGGTCGATCTGCTACTCCTGTTCTGTTACTCCCATCGATTTCTTCTCTTGCATCGCCCAGGCATAATCGAGTTCCATTCAGTTTGTGAAAAATCCTCTTCTCTCTTCCTCAGTAGTGTCGAGAGCCAGTCCTTGCGCTCCAATCCATCTCTTGGGAAATTGATGCCTAGTGCAGGCTCTGGAAGCTTAGGTGGAACCTCTTCTGCAGGTAAGGTGACTTGCCAAGATTCATCCGGGTACCCATACAGACACAAGTTCTCCTTTTCTGGATCGCATTCGTCGTAGAACTCCTCCACATCTGAAGTGAGAGATTTGATCAAGCCTATCCGCCTGCCCTTGTAATCTAGAAAGATCTCCTCAATGCTTCTCGGGATGACGCTTGCTTCTCCACGAATTCTGTTTAATTTTCAGCTTCTAGATCCTTAGCAACTATCTTTAGCATGACTGCACTCGAGCCAAGGTCCTATGAACGTGTGAATGGCCTGGTTGGCTTCATCAAGAGCGCTCATGGCAGAGCGCATGCGTTTCTCTCCCACCACTATTATAGCTGTTCCCCTATTTTCTTGCTTTTTGCTCTTCCTCCCCTGTTCTTCTGCATTTTTCCAATGTCTTCTCTCGTCGATACTTATTACCACTTCCCTCTTCGTTCCTCTCCCGTCGATCCTTTTCCATGCTTTCTTCCTTCCTTTCGAATCTGCTTTTTCCCCCCCAAAATAGCCTTTTTGCTTTTCTTACCATTTACTATTCACAATCCCCTTTTTTAGCCACTCTTCCTTTTATAGCATATCACACGCAGAAAAGCGGTTTCAACTTCCCGTGCATACCGTAATCCTCGCAAAGAAGGCGAGATGTATGATATATAAATTGAAGTGTTGCATCAGCCATGTTGCATAACACTTGTTCTATCCCAATGGTCCGTTGGATTGACAAGAGCATTATACTGAAGTAGCAACTCCACTATTGAGCAATGTCCCTCACTAGCGGCAAGATGTAATGCAATTCTGTTATCATAATCAGCTGCTTTTGGTGAACCCCCATCATCCAACACATCCTTCAATGCATTTGTGTCACCTTTTCTTGTCTAATTTCTAGTAATGTCATCTTCTCTATGACTACTATGCATGCCTGAAGGCTAAGGACAAATATTGCCTTGCAAAGAATACAACCTTCATCTTGCATTTGTTTGTAACACGATAAACCGCTTTCCACTTGACCTTGCTCAACATAGGCTGAAAGCATCTCATCTTGCTCACCACTATGCCTCCAACTCCTCCTCACTATACTCATACGCAGAAAATAAATGTAAACACAACAACTAAGTATGTACAAAGTATCAAATCACACACACAATTTTTGGGTGGTTTTCACACCTCGAATGCGCAGCAATACGACAACGCACTCCGAAAGAAGTTCATAGCTTTCTGTCTTCAGTTGGTTATTACCGTAGATTCATAAACGCCTTGGCAGAAAGAACGTTGCCACTTACAAATTTATTGTCCTTTAGCTGTTTGTTTGTATGGAGCGACCCTTGTAAGGTAGCATTTGAGGATGTGAAATAAG
This sequence comes from Lygodium microphyllum, assembly GCF_053477565.2. Classification (NCBI taxonomy): domain Eukaryota; kingdom Viridiplantae; phylum Streptophyta; class Polypodiopsida; order Schizaeales; family Lygodiaceae; genus Lygodium; species Lygodium microphyllum. Next base: position 46,678,431 of record NC_141151.1, on the reverse strand, counting down.
AGCTAGCAAGAGCGCCCGTTTTAAAAGCACCTAAAAGAGGTGAGGTGTTCTATATATTTTCAGCAGCCATCATATATAGTATCAGCTGCTGCTGTTTAGCCCAAATTTGGGAAGAGAAGTGGTACCACCCGATTGCTTTTGCTAGCCGGAAGCTGGGGGTATCCGAAATCAATTATACCTACATGGAGAAGTTGTGTCTAGCGATGGTCTTTGGGACCAAGAAATTCAGGCATTATATTCTCTATGAGAAAGTCGTGCTTGATACGAAGGCGGAGGGGCTTCGATTATTGATGAATAAGCTACAGCCGCCTAATCGTCTAGCAAAGTGGTTGATCACTTTGCAGGAATTTGATTATGAAATCAGGAGTAAGCCACCAAGGTTGCAAGGCATCGTGGAATGTCTAGTGGACTTTGGGGAGCCGAAAGAATCTGTAGTTGAAGGTAGTACATGGAGTTGTTATTTAAAATAGATACGGCATCTATTCCCTCCTAGTATGCTGCAATAACGCATTATTTATCGACGGGAGAGGCGGGATCCGAATTATCTAAAGCTGAGAGAAGGAAAATTAAGCAGCAAGCGTTAAAGTTTGCTTTGATCGCAGGTACATTATATCGGCAAGGGGTTGATGACATCTATCGCCGATGTGTGATGCCTGACGAGGTGCCATTCATTTTGGAAGAGTGCCATGATTCTGCTTGCGGTGGCCATTTTGCTGGACGGCTTACAGCACAAAAGGCTTTAAGAGCAGGTTATTGGTGGCCTGCCATCTTCCAGGATGCGTTTGCGTATGTCAAGAGATGTGATATTTGTCAATGACATGATAGTCGAGAGAATAGGAAATGACCACTCACCCCTATTATGGCGATACTTCCATTTGAGAAGTGGGGAATAGACTTTGTGGGTCCTATTACTCTGTCGTCGACTGCGCAAAAGAGGTATATCATTGTAGCAACTGACTACTTCACAAAGTGGTCAGAAGCACGTGCAACAAGGAAAGATGATGCTAAAGAAACTGCTAGTTTCCTTTTAGAGCAGATAATATGCCGGTTTGGTCCACCGAAAAAATTAGTGTCAGACCGCGGAACCCATTTCCTGAATAAGGTGATTAAGGGTTTGACAGAGATGTGGCAAATCAAGCATAACAAGACAACCCCATATAACCCGCAAGCCAATGGACAAGTTGAAAGCACCAACAAGCAGCTTGTGGGCATCCTGTCCAAAATTGTATCAGAAAAGAAACGGGATTGGGATAAAAAGTTATACGTGGCAGTGTGGGCCTATAATACGACCTTCAAACGAGCCACTGGCCATACCCCGTTCAAGTTAGTATATGGGGAGGAGTGTGTCTTGCATTTAGAGATTGAGCTGCTGACTATTCGGTTTGCCATCAATCATTCTTTGAGTGATGAAGACGTACTTTTTGAGCGCTTGACGACACTAGCACATTTAGATGAGCTTAAGCTACAGAGCTTATTACACCAAGAAGTGGCGAAGCGCCGAATGAAGCAGTTACACGACCTCAAAGCCAAGAAATACACCTTCAAGAAAGGACAGCTTGTTTTGTATTATGACGCACGACGTGAATTATTTCCAGGCAAGCTAGAGCCCAAATGGGATGGGCCCTATAGGATCGTTAGAATAGGAAAGAATAAGTCCACATTTTTGTTAGCTGACCTTGAGGGGGTAGAATTTAAAAATAAGGTTAATCTTAATAAGATTAACCTTATTATTTTTGATTGCACTAATACTATGACTGCCTTGCAGGTCTAGGCGAGATCGATCAAATATCTGCAAGGAAATCGTGATAGAGGTTGATGGGTCGTCTGATCCCTTATTTAGAACACCCGTATTTAGAACAGAGATATCATCAGGGAAAGCTCATTTGGTGGAGCAAAGGATATAAGGTGACTGAGCAAGAAGGCGGGACGTTTATTTGGAAAATCAAGGTCTTCTGCCATCACTGCCTACAAATTTTGACGAGCATCCCTGTTGAATTCAATGATGATGGAGGGATGGAGCCTACAGTCCACCCGTTGAATATGCTGAATTTCGATTACCATAATTACGAGTAGAGTTCCGGATGGCGGGATATGTAAACCCTTTATGGACGTACACCTTGTACTTTGATGGGGCGTCCAGGGGTGCATGCAAAAAAGGAAGTGTAGGAGTTGTCATTCGAGACCCCCAACGATGCATTGTCATGAAGTTAGCTGCTTATCTCGGGGTGAATTTTACCAATAATGTGGCTGAATACAAAGCCCTGATTATGGGTTTGAATATTGCAAAGAAGGGAGGTATCCGCCAGTTTTATTGGTGAAAGGGGATTCTCAGTTGGTTTTAAATCAACTCAATGGGACGTACATGGTACGAAACCCCATCCTTTGCATGTACCATCATACTGCCATAGCCCTGCTAGACGAATTTGATAGAGTATCTTTTCAGCTGATTCCACGAAGCTGGAATCAGTTTGCCGATTCATTTGCTAATTTTGCGTATGAATAAGACCTCTTCTTTAATTGTGGCCCTTGTCCCGATATATCTATTGATGGTGAGACAGGACGTGATCGTTTGTGGGGTATGCTTTTTGAACATGCCCTCTATGGCAGACGATGGTTGATCTGGGTAATGCAGAGGGTAAGCGAGACTCATCTACCTTTATTATCTTGGACCCACAGACTGATTAGACGACATGTGATGCGGACACCTCTTGCGATATACACAGGAGGGATGGGTCATAATTTAATGCACCTAGTTTAGGGCTACGAGCCTCTGTTCCCCTGGGAATGGTATGCTTTGCTGTCTATCATTGTTGTTTCCAGGAGGATGTTATGCGAAGTCATGTTTAATTTCATTAGGCCAAGAGGGCCGATTCAGTTTTGTAGCAAAGTCATGTCTGATTTCATTAGGCCAAGTGGGCCATTTCCCTGTCTAGTGTGGGTGCGTTTAATCGGGTTTTTGTTTTAAGTGTTGTGCTAGATAGGTTTCGTGATCCGTGAAATCTGGTGGAGCCTGGAGGAGCCTTTGCTGCGATGGAAGCTTCTTGTGGCCAATCCAGGTGATATTTCTCCTTTACGAGTACCTTTCTTTCCTGTTATATGTGTATTTGTACTTGTCGAGGGGATATATCTTTGTTGGGGACCGACAACCAAGGCATGAAGTCCCAGGTTCAGGCTAAGTATGTTTGAGGGAGGTCGGAGTAGTCATTGCCTCCTGTAAAGACATTGTCAGGCCTAGAAAGACCTGTTTTAGAAGGAAGTCCTAGTGGCCCTGTTCTGCTAGCCTGCTAGGCACTCGTTCTAGGAGTTCTTGTTAGTAGTGAGGCAGTTAGAGAAGCTTGCCAGAAGATAATAATGATGATGCCAAGCAACCCTGAACATCCTAAAAGATGAATATAAATACGAAGGTGTGTAAAAAGGGGTTCTAACCCCTATCAAAGAAAAGAAAAGGAATAAAAAGATATAAGCAGTTGATCATTGCCTTGCGAAGGCCTGGTAGGTTCCTGGGGACGAATCAGACATGACTGGTAGGTTCCTGGGGCCTGGTAGGTGGCTTCTTGCTGAAGAATGAATGACAAAACAAGGAAGGTTGGAGCGAAAATAAAAGTGAGCGTTAGAAAAGGATTAAGTGTCGCCTTGCGAGGGCTTGGTAGGTTCTTGGGTGCCGAGACAGGTCTTGAGGCCGATGCCCTGTTCTCCTTTGGTCACTACGCTCAGCTCCCTCCTTTTTACATGCCCAAGTATATTAATAAAATACAAACCCTAAAAGAAGAAATGTACTGAAAGAAAATACTCCTTGATCAGGCTATAGGAGTCCTTGCCTTGTAGGAGCTCCTAGTTGTGTTGTCTTTAGTTGGTAAGTAGTTCAGACTACCACTCAGGGCAACCTCTTTGATAGGTTTTTCAGTTTGGCTGTGTTGGAGCAGTTGGTTAGTGACTTGCTTCGGATCTTCTATTAGATGCTGCTAGGCCTACTCCTTGTGGATGTTATGCCTTGGTTCTGTCCAGGGGTAGGGGGAGCATTGTGCTGGGTTTTATTATATATTTATTTTGTATCAGTTTGATGCTACTTTGGTTGTTTATGTGCAAATATGTTCGTGGATTCGACGGGCTGAGTCGCCCTATCCCGTGGTCGCCAATGAGAGCGGAATTTAGGTGTCGGAAAGTGCTTAAAAATAGCTAAAAATTATGAATATCAAGGGAAAAATAATCATTGTCAAAGGCGGCAGCTCGATCTAGGACGATTTTAAGCGCCAGAGTGCTTTAAAGGTGCTCGAGCGACACTTGTTGATTTTTCATAAATTTTCAAACAATCGTGCGGGTTGACACGAGCTACTGGCCAATGCAGGATGCCAAGCCGGACGCCCAAGATTTTTCAGAGCTCAATCCGGAGTCCGGACGGGAAAATGGCCACAAAATGGTCAAGATATGAAAATGTGGACACTTGGGAGGCCAAATTTGAGCATGCCTTTTGAGTTTGGACCCCCCCCCAAAAATTTTATGCACCTTATGAAGCAAAAAACGTGGAGAGAGAATGAAGAGGGATGAGAAAACGTGATCAACAGAGGGCGTTGATTTTTTCGCCATGGATGGAGAGAGGGCATCATGGATGTTACAAACACCCTGCCTAATGGGGGAATTCATGTGGGAAGAAGAAGGAAGAAGAAAGAATGATGGAGGCTTGTCCGGCATGGATCGGACTGCTCCCCGGGCTGGAAATGGTGATTTGTGATTGTGCTGGACATGAAGTGCTGCTGATTTTCAGATTTGCAGCCATGGACATGAAACCCGAAACACGCAAATAAGCGGTAATTCAAAAATTTCAAAGGAAATTTGAGATTTCATGGCTTTTGATTGATAAAATGTTGTTCATGTGGGCTAAAAATTGTTTATGTTGCTGCCTTCCATGAGTACTTGCTGATCATAATCAGAAAATCAGAAAAATATGCATCTTGTGGTTCAAAATAATACACTAAAACACGTAAAATATGGAAAATCAACGAAAAATGATGTTTTTGGGCATAAAAATGGAAAAATGAATAGGAACACCAACTAAATTTTCATTTTGCTGGAAGAAGGAACTAAGGGCCACAGCCCATAACCTGTTTTGAATTTTCAGTAATTAAATAATGCAAAAAATAAGGGAAAATACAAGGAAAATATAGGAAAATCACTAAAAATAGGGAAAAAATGCATTTTGGGTACGAAAAATTAATGAAAATTAAGAACGATGTTTGTGAATGTTTGTGGGGACTGAAGCATGAGGATTTGCCTCAGTTCAACCCCACCTTCTTGTTCTAGTGTGTTTTTCCCGCTTTTTACACATAAAATGATTGCAAAATGCTCTATAAATCTATACCACAATGCAACATTTGATCGATGGGAGGGTAGAGTGGTTAAAGTGTGTCTAAATGTGGAGTAACATGATGAAAAGATTGCTGTTTTTTGTTTGCATGCCATATAGGTCGGTGAATAATTATAAAATAAGGGCCTAGTAGCACGAGGGTTTCCTCGGTGCTAGGTTTGTGCAACGCCACATAAGAACGGTAGTTGAAAATCACTAAAAGGATATTTTCCACATGTGCACAATATTGATTTCATAACTGTTTGAGCAGTTGGCATCCACAATATGCATAAATCATGGAAATGTTAAAAGATATCACAAATCCTGGATGCACGGCAATTGTTTTCATTAGGACCTTGACCTACGTTGAGTGAGAGACATGACACCCTAAGCCATAGGCTAGTCATGGGGTCTAAGGGAAAGAGAAGTAAGGATAATGGTACATTCCTGTATACGATTAAATGGTACCTTGAGTGGATTTTGTGCGAAATGTTTATATGTTGAGCGACGCATCGAGGGGCCAATCCCCAAGGTGTAGGAGAGTCGCAGAGGGGTGGCGGCATTTAGCCGTTGGAGGACCCCCTATGTCTGTGCTTCGTGCCATTAGGCAATGTGTAAGGGACTCCCTCTGAGGAGTAGTGGGTGAGAGAAGAGTGGACTACAAACGATGTAATACAAACGCAAGACATTTAGGAAGGCAATGTATGTGTCATCAACGCTCCTGGCCGCGAGGCCGCCGGGGGGTTGTTGAGCGCGTGTGATAGAGGTCTGGCTAGTGCACGAGCCAGTGCTGGCCCGTTTTAGGGTCCATCAGTGGTGCGTTTGTCGGGAGCCGCTTAAAAGTGGCGGTCCTCGAATCCTAGTTGTCTAGGGACCAACTAGCAGTTTATGCCAAAGGATACTGTGATTGATCCGTTATTTAGCGATAAGCATCGTCTAGCAGAAATCCAAAAGCAAGAGAGAGACGAAAGAGCTAGGCAACGTGCTGAAATTTTTAGGAGATATTCCCCTAAGCGTAGCGGTGCTGAACCCTTACGAGGGTGTGGATCTAGTGGTCTTGGGGCCACAAGCACTAAGTTAGGAGAAGGTGGAAGCTTTTGTGCTCCCCTTTCTTCCATAAGCCAGTCTACATCAAGTGCGGGAGGTGTAACCCCACCGTCCCCTATTCCTAGTGCAAATCCAATCCTCGTCATGGTGCAGCCTATTGCAATTCCAGCAGGAACGACGTATTTGCCGGCTCTAGGTTACCCGCTACCCATTTTTAATGGGCTAGTTGAGGAAGATGCGGAACTCCACATTAGGGAGTTTCAAAAGCTGATGTTTAACTGTCGCATCCAAGAAGAAGGACATTTAATGATGTTCTTCAACATGACTCTCAAAGGAAGAGCCGCTATATGGTATCATGTTTTAGAAGCCGGAACCATATTGAATATTGATTCATTTTATGGAGCTTTTCGAAGGGAGTTTGCCCCTGAAAGGGGTGGGCAATATTGGTTGCGTGTACTCAACGTGACCCGCGAAGAACCACACGAGGATATTCGTGCTTATGCGAAGAAGATAAAAGAGGTTTTCCATAAGTTGGACACCTCTATTCCTATCCCCGCAACTGCCCAATTGCAATATTTCCTACATGGTTTGGACTTTAACATCCAATTGCAGTTGAGTAGTGTCCCCTTGGGGGATATAGACACTGCCATTACACGAGCACAAGAGGTGGAATCCCGACTACAAGCAGCCTATGCTTCTCGAGGTAATTCGAATATGGGTTTAGTATTGGGAAACAATGTGGCGATGGCCAATAGTGGACAAGGGATAGCGATGGCTAACCCTAATGGGAGAGGGAGCATGATGCAGAATGTCCCTTTATTACCAGCTCCCCCTAGCATATCGGTGCCTACGGGCAGTCAAATGACTCCAAATGGTGGAGGCCAGGCGGTCAATTCTAATGCCATGCCTGTGGCTCAACAACCAGTGCCTAATCGAATTGTTAGGCCGATGGAACGACACGGTAATGACCAAGGCTATGAGTCGAGTGCTTCCAATGTTCTTGGGGAGGTTAAGCACATGATGAAGCATTATACCGACATGATTACGGAGCAGTATCGGCAAATAGCCGTTGATGTCAACTTCCTTAAAAAACAACAAAATTTGATAGGAAGTAGATACCCAGATGAGGGTGCACCTTCGAGGTTTAGTTGCAAATGGTGTGGTGGGCAACACTATCCAAGAAATCGCCCAAATGTTAAGTGCAACATTTGTGGAAAATCCGGCCATTTAGCAGCTACTTGCTGGAGTAAGATCAGTTTCCTCCAGCGAGGTAGTCGGCAGCCAGGGCTTGTTAATCATCGTGCGCAAGGAAATGATTCCCAGCGAGAAGATGGGCCTAAACAAATACTTCAACGACCAAAGACTACAGTGGAGGGGCTACCAAGTGGTAGTGGGGTTAGTTTGATTGAGGCTGTATGCGTTAACGATGCTGAAACCTCTAATATGCGTTAACGATGCTGAAACCTCTAAGCCTGTCGACAGAAACCCTAAACAAGGCGACAAAGGAACGCAAGTTTTGGATCCTGCCATGGAAGGGGGACCTTTGAAGCCCGTGGAAAGTAAAGCCGATAAGGAACCACCAAAGAAGAAGGTGAAAGTTAAGAAAGAGGCAATAAAGTCGGTTCAGCGACCTAAAGAGCAGATGGTTTGGCGTGAAAAGCGAGCTCTATCGAACTATCATGAATTCGATTTGGCGAGCTCTCTTTGCGAAGTCAAGCCGGATGTGAATCTTTTACAGCTTATTAAGCTTTCCCCAGGAGTACACAAGGAATTTAGAAAGATCCTACGTACCGGGTATATCGTAGAACCTTTGGGTATTGCGCGAGTTGGTGATGACTGGTTCGAGCATGCTGAGAAGCATTGCCCAAGGGTTGCAGCCTATGTCGATGGGATATTGGTAGATTATGCCATTGTCGACACGGGATCATCTGTTAACATTATGAGTTTTGAACTGATGGAAAGGTTGGGTCTTGCAATCCAGAAAGATACCTCCACAATTCTCAGAATGGCAGATGATAGTTTGAGACAGCCGGAAGGCTGCATTACTAAGGTCCATGTCACTGTTGGAAATGTAGAATGCCTGTTGGACTTTAGGGTGATTCGTTTTGCAGGCCGTCCAAGTTACCAAGTATTACTCGGACGACCTTGGATCTTGCAAGCGGACTGCCAAGTAGATATACCCGCCGGTCGACTAATATTCGGTAGAGGTGCCCAGCGTGTGGTGGTTGATGCTTATCCTGAGTCCTCGCAGAGTGAGAGAGCTCCTCTATCTTCTACAGAATTGGAGACATTAGAAGATCTATCTGCCAGTGAGACATCATCGAGTGATGAGTCCAAAGAGGGATCCACCACAGAAGACATCTATCAGATTACTTTGAACAAGCCGATAGAGGGCCAAGTTCGTATAAGAGATGCAGATGTTATCGAGCTAGACCTTGGTACGCCTGATGATTCGCGGCCAATCAAATTAGGTTCTATGCTCAACACAGCAGAAAGGGAGGACTATGTGGCCTTGATTCCGGAATTCCGCGATATCTTTGCCTGGAGTTATGATGAGCTGAGAGGCATTCCTCCTAGTCTTGCTGTTCATACAATTCCGTTGAAAGAGGGCAGTCGTCCTGTACGACAGAAAGTAAGGCATATGCCTTTCGAACCGAGGGACGGGCTGTTTGAAGAGTTACAGAAGCTTCGGAAAGCAGGTTTGATTTTTCCTGTGCAACACACGGAATGGTGTTCGCCAGTTGTGATCAGAAAGAAGAAGAATAATCAAATCCGATTATGTGTAGACTTTAGGGAGTTGAATAAGCAGACAGTTAAGGACTACCCGTTGCCATTTATTGACCAGATTTTGGATCAATTAGCGGGTAGGGAAATATATTCGTTTATGGATTGCTTTGCAAGATACAACCAAATGGCAATTGCAGAAGAGCACAAGTTGAAAATAACTTTTATTACTGTATTTGGTACTTTTGCGTACCATGTGATGGCCTTTGGTTTATGCAATGCGCCTGGTTCGTGGCAACGAATAGCAAATAAGACATTCGGTGACATATCCCCTGAAGAGTTGAAGGTGTTTATTGATGACTTAGGGGCCGCCACCGTGAGAGAAAGGCAGCTGATCATTTTAAGAAAATGCTTTGAGCGCTGTAGACAATTTTGCATCGCCTTAAACCCAGGGAAGTGTGTTTTTGGAGTACCTTATGGGCTATTGCTGGGTCATGTGGTCAGTTCGGTAGGAATTGCGATAGACCCCGAGAAGGTCAAAGTTATAGTTGCCATGGGTCCACCACGCACTCCGAAAGAAGTTCATAGCTTTCTGTCTTCAGTTGGTTATTACCGTAGATTCATAAATGCCTTGGCAGAAAGAACGTTGCCACTTACAAATTTATTGTCCTTTAGCTGTTTGTTTGTATGGAGCGACCCTTGTAAGGTAGCATTTGAGGATGTGAAACAAGAGCTAGCAAGAGCGTCCGTTTTAAAAGCACCTAAAAGAGGTGAGGTGTTCTATATATTTTCAGCAGCCACCATATATAGTATCAGCTGCTGTTTAGCCCAAATTTGGGAAGAGAAGTGGTACCACCCGATTGCTTTTGCTAGCCGGAAGCTGGGGGTATCCGAAATCAATTATACCTACATGGAGAAGTTGTGTCTAGCGATGGTCTTTGGGACCAAGAAATTCAGGCATTATATTCTCTATGAGAAAGCCGTGCTTTATACGAAGGCGGAGGGGCTTCGATTATTGATGAATAAGCTACAACCGCCTAATCGTCTAGCAAAGTGGTTGATAACTTTGCAGGAATTTGATTATGAAATCAGGAGTAAGCCACCAAGGTTGCAAGGCATCGTGGAATGTCTAGTGGACTTTCAGGAGCCGAAAGAATCTGTGGTGGCTGAAGGTAGTACATGGAGTTGTTATTTAAAATAGATACGGCATCTATTCCCTCCTAGTATGCTGTAATAACGCATTATTTATCGACGGGAGAGGCGGGATCCGAATTATCTAAAGCTGAGAGAAGGAAAATTAAGCAGCAAGCGTTAAAGTTTGCTTTGATCGCAGGTACATTATATCGGCAAGGGGTTGATGACATCTATCGCCGATGTGTGATGCCTGACGAGGTGCCATTCATTTTGGAAGAGTGCTATGATTCTGCTTGCGGTGGCCATTTTGCTGGACAGCTTACAGCACAAAAGGCTTTAAGAGCAGGTTATTGGTGGCCTGCCATCTTCCAGGATGCGTTTGCGTATGTCAAGAGATGTGATATTTGTCAACTACATGATAGTCGAGAGAATAGGAAACGACCACTCACCCCTATTATGGCGATACTTCCATTTGAGAAGTGGGGAATAGACTTTGTGGGTCCTATTACTCCGTCGTCGACTGCGCAAAAGAGGTATATCATTGTAGCAACTGACTACTTCACAAAGTGGTCAGAAGCATGTGCAACAAGGAAAGATGATGCTAAAGAAACTGCTAGTTTCCTTTTAGAGCAGATAATATGCCGGTTTGGTCCACTGAAAGAATTAGTGTCAGACCGCAGAACTCATTTCTTGAATAAGGTGATTAAGGGTTTGACAGAGATGTGGCAAATCAAGCATAACAAGACAACCCCATATAACCCGCAAGCCAATGGGCAAGTTGAAAGCACCAACAAGCAGCTTGTGGGCATCCTGTCCAAAATTGTATCGGAAAAGAAATGGGATTGGGATAAAAAGTTATACGTGGCAGTGTGGGCCTATAATACGACCTTCAAACGAGCCACTGGCCATACCCCGTTCAAGTTAGTATATGGGGAGGAGTGTGTCTTGCATTTAGAGATTGAGCTGCTGACTATTCGGTTTGCCATCAATCATTCTTTGAGTGATAAAGACACACTTTTTGAGCGGTTGACGACACTAGCACATTTAGATGAGCTTAAGCTACAGAGCTTATTACACCAAGAAGTGGCGAAGTGCCGAATGAAGCAGTTACACGACCTCAAAGCCAAGAAATACACCTTCAAGAAAGGACAGCTTGTTCTGTATTATGACGCACGACGTGAATTATTTCCAGGCAAGCTAGAGCCCAAATGGGATGGGCCCTATAGGATCGTTGAAATAGGAAAGAATAAGTCCACATTTTTGTTAGCTGACCTTGAGGGGGTAGAATTTAAAAATAAGGTTAATCTTAATAAGATTAACCTTATTATTTTTGATTGCACTAATACTATGACTGCCTTACAAGTCTAGGTGAGATCGATCAAATATCTGCAAGGAAATCGTGATAGAGGTTGATGGGTCGTCTGATCCCTTATTTAGAACACCCGTATTTAGAACAGAGATATCATCAGGGAAAGCTCATTTGGTGGAGCAAAGGATATAAGGTGACTGAGCAAGAAGGCGGGACGTTTATTTGGGAAATCAAGGTCTTCTGCCATCACTGCCTACAAATTTTGACGAGCATCCCTGTTGAATTCAACGATGATGGAGGGATGGAGCCTACAGTCCACCCGTTGAATATGCTGAATTTCGATTACCGTAATTTCGAGTAGAGTTCCGGATGGCGGGATATGTAAACCCTTTATGGACGTACACCTTGTACTTTGATGGGGCGTCCAGGGGTGCATGCAAAAAAGGAAGTGTAGGAGTTGTCATCCGAGACCCCCGACGACGCATTGTCATGAAGTTAGCTGCTTATCTCGGGGTGAATTTTACCAATAATATGGCTGAATACAAAGCCCTGATTATGGGTTTGAATATTGCAAAGAAGGGAGGTATTCGCTAGTTTTATTGGTGAAAGGGGATTCTCAGTTGGTTTTAAATCAACTCAATGGGACGTACATGGTATGAAACCCCATCCTTTGCATGTACCATCATACTGCCATAGCCCTGCTAGACGAATTTGATAGAGTGTCTTTTCAGTTGATTCCACGAAGCTGGAATCAGTTTGCCGATTCATTTGCTAATTTTGCGTATGAATAAGACCTCTTCTTTAATTGTGGCCCTTGTCCCGATATATCTATTGATGGTGAGACAGGACGTGGTCGTTTGTGGGGTATGCTTTCTGAACATGCCCTCTATGGCAGACGATGGTTGATCTGGGTAATGCACAGGGTAAGCGAGACTCATCTACCTTTATTATCTTGGACCCACAGACTGATTAGACGACATGTGATGCGAACACCTTTTGCGATATACGCAGGAGGGATGGGTCATAATTTAATGCACCTAGTTTAGGGCTACGAGCCTCTGTTCTCCTGGGAATGGTATGCTTTGCTGTCTATCATTGTTGTTTCCAGGAGGATGTTATGCGAAGTCATGTTTAATTTCATTAGGCCAAGAGGGCCGATTCAGTTTTGTAGCAAAGTCATGTCTGATTTCATTAGGCCAAGTGGGCCATTTCCCTGTCTAGTGCGGGTGCGTTTAATCGGGTTTTTGTTTTAAGTGTTGTGCTGGACAGGTTTCGTGATCCGTGGAATCTGGTGGAGCCTGGAGGAGCCTTTGCTGCCATGGAAGCTTCTTGTGGCCAATCCAGGTGATATCTCTCCTTTACGAGTACCTTTCTTTCCTGTTATATGTGTATTTGTACTTGTCGAGGGGATATATCTTTGTCGAGGACCGGCAACCAAGGCATAAAGTCCCAGGTTCAGGCTAAGTATGTTTGAGGGAGGTCGGAGTAGTCATTGCCTCCTGTAAAGACATTGTCAGGCCTCGAAAGACCTGTTTTAGAAGGAAGTCCTAGTGGCCCTGTTCTGCTAGCCTGCTAGGCACTCGTTCTAGGAGTTCTTGTTAGTAGTGAGGCAGTTAGAGAAGCCTGCTAGAAGATAATAATGATGATGCCAAGCAACCCTGAACATCCTAAAAGATGAATATAAATATGAAGGTGTGTAAAAAGAGGTTCTAACCCCTATCAAAAAAAAGAAAAGGAATAAAAAGATATAAGCAGTTGATCATTGCCTTGCGAAGGCTTGGTAGGTTCCTGGGGACGAATCAGACATGACTGGTAGGTTCCTGGGGCCTGGTAGGTGGCTTCTTGCTGAAGAATGAATGACAAAACAAGGAAGGTTGGAGCGAAAATAAAAGTGAGTATTAGAAAAGGATTAAGTGTCGCCTTGCGAGGGCTTGGTAGGTTCTTGGGTGCCGAGACATGTCCTGAGGCCGATGCCCTGTTCTCCTTGGGTCACTATGCTTAGCTCCCTCCTTTTTACATGCCCAAGTATGTTAATAAAATACAAACCCTAAAGGAAGAAATGTACTGAAAGAAAATACTCCTTGATCAGGCTATAGGAGTCCTCGCCTTGTAGGAGCTCCTAGTTGTGTTGTCTTTAGTTGGTAAGTAGTTCAGACTACCACTCAGGGCAACCTCTTTGATAGGTTTTTCAGTTTGGCTGTGTTGGAGCAGTTGGTTAGTGACTTGCTTCGGATCTTCTATTAGATGCTGCTAGGCCTACTCCTTGTGGATGTCATGCCTTGGTTCTGTCCAGGGGTAGGGGGAGCATTGTGCTGGGTTTTATTATATATTTATTTTGTATCAGTTTGATGCTTCTTTGGTTGTTTATGTGCAAATATGTTCGTGGATTCGACGGGCTGAGTTGCCCTATCCTGTGGTCGCCAATGAGAGCGGAATTTAGGTGCCGGGAAGTGCTTAAAAATAGCTAAAAAATATGAATATCAAGGGAAAAATAATAACTGTCAAAGGCGGCAACTCGATCTAGGACGATTTTAAGCGCCAAAGTGCTTTAAAGGTGCCCGAGCGACACTTGTTGATCTTCATAATTTTTCAAACAGTCGTGCGGGTTGACACGAGCTACTGGCCAATGCGGGATGCCAAGCCGGACGCCCAAGATTTTTCAGAGCTCAATTCGGAGTCTGGACGGGGAAATGGCCACAAAATGGTCAAGATATGAAAAGGTGGACACTTGGGAGGCCAAATTTGAGCATGCCTTTTGAGTTTGGACCCCCCCCAAAAATTTTATGCACCTTATGAATCAAAAAACGTGGAGAGAGAATGAAGAGGGATGAAAAAACGTGATCAACAGAGGGCGCTGATTTTTTCGCCATGGATGGAGAGAGGGCATCATGGATGTTACAAACACCCTGCCTAATGGATTATGGGGCTTCATTCCCTCCTGTCTGTGGATCTTATCACCGTCCTTCGCTCCTCAATTGATGGCTTGAATGCTGAGATAGAAATTTAGTCTTTCTCTCTCCTCCCTCTCTCTCTTCTAAGGGGGAATTCATGTGGGAAGAAGAAAGAATGATGGAGGCTTGTCCGGCATGGATCGGACTGCTCCTCGGGCTGGAAATTGTGATTTGTCATTGTGCTAGACATGAAGTGCTGCTGATTTTCAGATTTGTAGCCATGGACATGAAACCCGAAACACGCAAATAAGCGGTAATTCAAATTTTTCAAAGGAAATTTGAGATTTCATGGCTTTTGATTGATAAAATGTTGTTCATGTGGGCTAAAAATTGTTTATGTTGCTGCTTTCCATGAGTACTTGGTGATCATAATCAGAAAATCAGAAAAATATGCATCTTGTGGTTCAAAATAATACACTAAAACAGGTAAAATATGAAAAATCAAGGGAAAATGATATTTTTGGGCATAAAAATAGAAAAATGAATAGGAACACCAACTCAATTTTCATTTTGCTGCAAGAAGGAACTAAGGGCCACAAGCCATAACCTATTTTGAATTTTCAGTAATTAAATAATGCAGAAAATAAGGAAAAATACAAGGAAAATATAGAAAAATCACTAAAAATAGGGGAAAAATGCATTTTGGGTACGGAAAATTAATGAAAATTAAGAAGGATGTTTGTGAATGTTTGTGGGGATTGAAGCATGAGGATTTGCCTCAGTTCAACCCCACCTTCTTGTTCTAGTGTGTTTTTCCCGCTTTTTACACATAAAATGATGGCAAAATGCCCTATAAATCTATATCACAATGCAACATTTGATCGATGGGAGGGTAGAGTGGTTAAAGTGTGTCTAAATGTGGAGTAACATGATGAAAAGATTGCTGTTTTTCTTTGCATGCCATATAGGTCGGTGAATAATTATAAAATAAGGGCCTAGTAGCACAAGGGTTTCCTCGGTGCTAGGTTTGTGCAACGCCACATAAGAACGGTAGTTGAAAATCACTAAAAGGATGTTTTCCACATGTGCACAATATTGATTTCATAACTGTTTGAGCAGTTGGCATCCACAATATGCATAAATCATGGAAATGTTAAAAGGTATCAGAAATCTTAGATGCACGGCAATTGTTTTCATTAGGACCTTGACCTACGTTGAGTGAGAGACAGGACACCCTAAGCCATAGGCTAGTCGTGGGGTCTAAGGGAAAGAGAAGTAAGGATAATGGTACATTCCTGTATACGATTAAATGGTACCTTGAGTGGATTTTGTGCGAAATGTTTATATGTTGAGCGACGCATCGAGGGGCCAATCCCCAAGGTGTAGGAGAGTCGCAGAGGGGTGGCGGCATTCAGCTGTTGGAGGACCCCCTATGTCTATGCTTCGTGCCATTAGGCAATGTGTAAGGGACTCCCTCTGAGGAGTAGTGGGTGAGAGAAGAGTGGACTACAAACGATGTAATACAAACGCAAGACATTTAGGAAGGCAATGTATGTGTCATCAACGCTCCTGGCCGCGAGGCCGCCGGGGGGTTGTTGAGCGCGTGTGATAGAGGTCCGGCTAGTGCACGAGCCAGTGCAGGCCCGTTTTAGGGTCCATCAGTGGTGCGTTTGTCGGGAGCCGCTTAAAAGTGGCGGTCCTCGAATCCTAGTTGTCTAGGGACCAACTAGCAGTTTATGCCAAAGGATACTGTGATTGATCCGTTATTTAGCGATAAGCATCGTCTAGCAGAAATCCAAAAGCAAGAGAGAGACGAAAGAGCTAGGCAACGTGCTGAAATTTTTAGGAGATATTCCCCTAAGCGTAGCGGTGCTGAACCCTTACGAGGGTGTGGATCTAGTGGTCTTGGGGCCACAAGCAATAAGTTAGGAGAAGGTGGAAGCTCTAGTGCTCCCCTTTCTTCCATAAGCCAGTCTACATCAAGTGCGGGAGGTGTAACCCCACCGTCCCCTATTCCTAGTGCAAATCCAATCCTCGTCATGGCGCAGCCTATTGCAATTCCAGCAGGAACGACGGATTTGCCGGCTCTAGGTTACCCGCTACCCATTTTTAATGGGCTAGTTGAGGAAGATGCGGAACTCCACATTAGGGAGTTTCAAAAGCTCATGTTTAACTGTCGCATCCAAGAAGAAGGACATTTAATGATGTTCTTCAACATGACTCTCAAAGGAAGAGCCGCTATATGGTATCATGGTTTAGAAGCCGGAACCATATTGAATATTGATTCATTTTATGGAGCTTTTCGAAGGGAGTTTGCCCCTGAAAGGGGTGGGCAATATTGGTTGTGTGTACTCAACGTGACCCGCGAAGAACCACACGAGGATATTCGTGCTTATGCGAAGAAGATAAAAGAGGTTTTCCATAAGTTGGACACCTCTATTCCTATCCCCGCAGCTGCCCAATTGCAATATTTCCTACATGGTTTGGACTTTAACATCCAATTGCAGTTGAGTAGTGTCCCCTTGGGGAATATAGATACTGCCATTACACGAGCACAAGAGGTGGAATCCCGACTACAAGCAGCCTATGCTTCTCGAGGTAATTCGAATATGGGTTTAGTATTGGGAAACAATGCGGCGATGGCCAATAGTGGCCAAGGGATAGCGATGGCTAACCCTAATGGGAGAGGGAACATGATGCAGAATGTCCCTTTATTACCAGCTCCCCCTAGCATATCGGTGCCTACGGGCAGTCAAATGACTCCAAATGGTGGAGGCCAGGCGGTCAATTCTAATGCCATGCCTGTGGCTCAACAACCAGTGCCTAATCGAATTGTTAGGCCGATGGAACGACACGGTAATGACCAAGGCTATGAGTCGAGTGCTTCCAATGTTCTTGGGGAGGTTAAGGACATGATGAAGCATTATACCGACATGATTACGGAGCAATATCGGCAAATAGCCGTTGATGTCAACTTCCTTAAAAAACAACAAAATTTGATAGGAAGTAGATACCCAGATGAGGGTGCACCTTCGAGGTTTAGGTGCAAATGGTGTGGTGGGCAACACTATCCAAGAAATTGCCCAAATGTTAAGTGCAACATTTGTGGAAATTCGGGCCATTTAGCAGCTACTTGCTGGAGTAAGATCAGTTCCCTCCAGCGAGGTAGTCGGCAGCCAGGGCTTGTTAATCATCGTGTGCAAGGAAATAATTCCTAGCGAGAAGATGAGCCTAAACAAATACTTCAACGACCAAAGACTACAGTGGAGGAGCTACCAAGTGGTAGTGGGGTTAGTTTGATTGAGGCTATATGCGTTAACGATGCTGAAACCTCTAATCTGCGAGCTGTTCTTACAAGATATTAAAAGGGTAGAGAAGCCGACAAGGATAAGCCTATCGACGGAAACCCTAAACAAGGCGACAAAGGAATGCAAGTTTTGGATCCTGCCATGGAAGGGGGACCTTTGAAGCCCGTGGAAAGTAAAGCCGATAAGGAACCACCAAAGAAGAAGGTGAAAGTTAAGAAAGAGGCAATAAAGCCGGTTCAGCGAGACCTAAAGAGCAGATGGTTTGGCGTGAAAAGCGAGCTGTATCGAGCTATCATGAATTCGATTTGGCGAGCTCTCTTTGCTAAGTCAAGCCGGATGTGAATCTTTTACAGCTTATTAAGCTTTCCCCAGGAGTACACAAGGAATTTAGAAAGATCCTACGTACCGGGTATATCGTAGAACCTTTGGGTATTGCGCGAGTTGGTGATGACTGGTTCGAGCATGCTGAGAAGCATTGCCCAAGGGTTGCAGCCTATGTCGATGGGATATTGGTAGATTATGCCATTGTCGACACGGGATCATCTGTTAACATTATGAGTTCTGAACTGATGGAAAGGTTGGGTCTTGCAATCCAGAAAGATACCTCCACAATTCTCAGAATGGCAGATGATAGTTTGAGACAGCCGGAAGGCTGCATTACTAAGGTCCATGTCACTGTTGGAAATGTAGAATGCCTGTTGGACTTTAGGGTGATTCGTTTTGCAGGCCGTCCAAGTTACCAAGTATTACTCGGACGACCTTGGATCTTGCAAGCGGACTGCCAAGTAGATATACCCGCCGGTCGACTAATATTCGGTAGAGGTGCCTAACGTGTGGTGGTTGATGCTTATCCTGAGTCCTCGCAGAGTGAGAGAGCTCCTCTATCTTCTACAGAATTGGAGACATTAGAAGATCTATCTGCTAGTGAGACATCATCGAGTGATGAGTCCAAAGAGGGATCCACCACAGAAGACATCTATCAGATTACTTTGAACAAGCCGATAGAGGGCCAAGATCGTATAAGAGATGCAAATGTTATCGAGCTAGACCTTGGTATGCCTGATGATTCGCGGCCAATCTAATTAGGTTCTATGCTCAGCACAGCAGAAAGGGAGGACTATGTGGCCTTGATTCAGGAATTCCGTGATATCTTTGCCTGGAGTTATGATGAGCTGAGAGGCATTCCTCCTAGTCTTGCTGTTCATACAATTCCGTTGAAAGAGGGCAGTCGTCCTGTACGACAGAAAGTAAGGCGTATGCCTTTCGAACTGAGGGACGGGCTATTTGAAGAGTTACAGAAGCTTCGAAAAGCAGGTTTGATTTTTCCTGTGCAACACACTGAATGGTGTTCGCCAGTTGTGATCAGAAAGAAGAAGAATAATCAAATCCGATTATGTGTAGACTTTAGGGAGCTGAATAAGCAGACAGTTAAGGACTACCCGTTGCCATTTATTGACCAGATTTTGGATCAATTAGCGGGTAGGGAAATATATTCGTTTATGGATTGCTTTGTAGGATACAACCAAATGGCAATTGTAGAAGAGGACAAGTTGAAAACAACTTTTATTACTGTATTTGGTACTTTTGCGTACCATGTGATGGCCTTTGGTTTATGCAATGCGCCTGGTTCGTGGCAACGAACAGCAAATAAGACATTCGGTGACATATCCCCTGAAGAGTTGAAGGTGTTTATTGATGACTTAGGGGCCACCACCGTGAGAGAAAGGCAGCTGATCATTTTAAGAAAATGCTTTGAGCGCTGTAGACAATTTTGCATCGCCTTAAACCCACGGAAGTGTGTTTTTGGAGTACCTTATGGGCTATTGCTGGGTCATGTGGTCAGTTCGGTAGGAATTGCGATAGACCCCGAGAAGGTCAAAGTTATAGTTGCCATGGGTCCACCATGCACTCCGAAATAAGTTCATAGCTTTTTGTCTTCAGTTGGTTATTACCGTAGATTCATAAACGCCTTGGCAGAAAGAACGTTGCCACTTACAAATTTATTGTCCTTTAGCTGTTTGTTTGTATGGAGCGACCCTTGTAAGGTAGCATTTGAGGATGTGAAACAAGAGCTAGCAAGAACGCCCGTTTTAAAAGCACCTAAAAGAGGTGAGGTATTCTATATATTTTCAGCAGCCACCATATATAGTATCAGGTGCTGTTTAGCCCAAATTTGGGAAGAGAAGTGGTACCACCCGATTGCTTTTGCTAGCCGGAAGCTGGGGGTATCCGAAATCAATTATACCTACATGGAGAAGTTGTGTCTAGCGATGGTCTTTGGGACCAAGAAATTCAGGCATTATATTCTCTATGAGAAAGTCGTGCTTTATACGAAGGCGGAGGGGCTTCGATTATTGATGAATAAGCTACAGCCACCTAATCGTCTAGCAAAGTGGTTGATCACTTTGCAGGAATTTGATTATGAAATCAGGAGTAAGCCACCAAGGTTGCAAGGCATCGTGGAATGTCTAGTGGACTTTGGGGAGCCGAAAGAATCTGTGGCTGAAGGTAGTACATGGAGTTGTTATTTAAAATAGATACGACATCTATTCCCTCCTAGTATGCTGCAATATCCCATTATTTATCGACGGGAGAGGCGGGATCCGAATTATCTAAAGCTGAGAGAAGGAAAATTAAGCAGCAAGCGTTAAAGTTTGCTTTGATTGCATGTACATTATATCGGCAAGGGGTTAATGACATCTATCGCCGATGTGTGATGCCTGACGAGGTGCCATTCATTTTGGAAGAGTGCCATGATTCTGCTTGCGGTGGCCATTTTGCTGGACGGCTTACAGCACAAAAGGCTTTAAGAGCAGGTTGTGGTGGCCTGCCATCTTCCAGGATGCGTTTGCATATGTCAAGAGATGTGATATTTGTCAACGACATGATAGTCGAGAGAATAGGAAACGACCACTCACCCCTATTATGGCGATACTTCCATTTGAGAAGTGGGAAATAGACTTTGTGGGTCCTATTACTCCGTCGTCGACTGCGCAAAAGAGGTATATCATTGTAGCAACTGACTACTTCACAAAGTGGTCAGAAGCACGTGCAACAAGGAAAGATGATGCTAAAGAAACTGCTAGCTTCCTTTTAGAGCAGATAATATGCCGGTTTGGTCCACCGAAAGAATTAGTGTCGGACCGCGGAACCCATTTCCTGAATAAGGTGATTAAGGGTTTGACAGAGATGTGGCAAATCAAGCATAACAAGACAACCCCATATAACCCGCAAGCCAATGGACAAGTTGAAAGCACCAACAAGCAGCTTGTGGGCATCCTGTCCAAAATTGTATCGGAAAAGAAACGGGATTGGGATAAAAAGTTATACGTGGCAGTGTGGCCTATAATACGACCTTCAAACGAGCCACTAGCCATACCCCGTTCAAGTTAGTATATGGGGAGGAGTGTGTCTTGCCTTTAGAGATTGAGCTGCCGACTATTCGGTTTGCCATCAATCATTCTTTGAGTGATGAAGTCGCACTTTTTGAGTGCTTGATGACACTAGCACATTTAGATGAGCTTAAGCTACAGAGCTTATTACACCAAGAAGTGGTGAAGCGCTGAATGAAGCAGTTACATGACCTCAAAGCCAAGAAATACACCTTCAAGAAAGGACAGCTTGTTTTGTATTATGACGCACGACGTGAATTATTTCCAGGCAAGCTAGAGCCCAAATGGGATGGGCCCTATAGGATCATTAGAATAGGAAATAATAAGTCCACATTTTTGTTAGCTGACCTTGAGGGGGTAGAATTTAAAAATAAGGTTAATCTTAATAAGATTAACCTTATTATTTTTTATTGCACTAATACTATGACTACCTTGCAGGTCTAGGCGAGATCGATCAAATATCTGCAAGGAAATCGTGATAGAGGTTGATGGGTCGTCTGATCCCTTATTTAGAACACCCGTATTTAGAACAGAGATATCATCAGGGAAAGCTCATTTGGTGGAGCAAAGGATATAAGGTGACCGAGCAAGAAGGCGGGACGTTTATTTGGGAAATCAAGGTCTTCTGCCATCACTGCCTACAAATTTTGACGAGCATCCCTGTTGAATTCAATGATGATGAAGGGATGGAGCCTACAGTCCACCCGTTGAATATGCTGAATTTCGATTACCGTAATTACGAGTAGAGTTCCGGATGGCGGGATATGTAAACCCTTTATGGACATACACCTTGTACTTTGATGGGGCGTCCAGGGATGCATGCAAAAAAGGAAGTGTAGGAGTTGTCATCCGAGACCCCCGACGATGCATTGTCATTTTAAGCGTTGTGCTGGACAGGTTTCGTGATCCGTGGAATCTGGTGGAGCCTGGAGGAGACTTTGCTGCGATGGAAGCTTCTTGTGGCCAATCTAGGTGATATCCCTCCTTTACGAGTACCTTTCTTTCCTGTTATATGTATATTTGTACTTGTCGAGGGGATATATCTTTGTTGGGGACCGGCAACCAAGGCATGAAGTCCCAGGTTCAGGCTAAGTATGTTTGAGGGAGGTCGGAGTAGTCATTGCCTCCTGTAAAGACATTGTTAGGCCTCGAAAGACCTGTTTTAGAAGGAAGTCCTAGTGGCCCTGTTCTGCTAGCCTGCTAGGCACTCGTTCTAGGAGTTCTTGTTAGTAGTGAGGCAATTAGAGAAGCCTGCTAGAAGATAATAATGATGATGCCAAGCAACCCTGAACATCCTAAAAGATGAATATAAATACGAAGGTGTGTAAAAAGGGGTTCTAACCCCTATCAAAGAAAAGAAAGGGAATGAAAAGATATAAGCAGTTGATCATTGCCTTGCGAAGGCCTGGTAGGTTCCTGGGGACGAATCAGACCCGGGGCCGATACCTTGTCTTCCTAGGGGTGGCTTCTTGCTGAAGAATGAATGACAAAACAAGGAAGGTTGGAGCGAAAATAAAAGTGAGCGTTAGAAAAGGATTAAGTGTCACCTTGCGAGGGCTTGGTAGGTTCTTGGGTGCCGAGACAGGTCCTGAGGCCGATGCCCTGTTCTCCTTGGGTCACTATGCTCAGCTCCCTCCTTTTTACATGCCCAAGTATGTTAATAAAATACAAACCCTAAAAGAAGAAATGTACTGAAAGAAAGTACTCCTTGATCAGGCTATAGGAGTCCTCGCCTTGTAGGAGCTCCTAGTTGTGTTGTCTTTAGTTGGTAAGTAGTTCAGACTACCACTCAGGGCAACCTCTTTGATAGGTTTTTCAGTTTGGCTGTGTTGGAGCAGTTGGTTAGTGACTTGCTTCGGATCTTCTATTAGATGCTGCTAGGCCTACTCCTTGTGGATGTCATGCCTTGGTTCTGTCCAGGGGTAGGGGGAGCATTGTGCTGGGTTTTATTATATATTTATTTTGTATCAGTTTGATGCTTCTTTGGTTGTTTATGTGCAAATATGTTCGTGGATTCGACGGGCTGAGTCGCCCTATCCCGTGGTCGCCAATGAGAGCGGAATTTAGGTGCCGGGAAGTGCTTAAAAATAGCTAAAAATTATGAATACCAAGAAAAAAATATTCACTGTCAAAGGCGGCGGCTCGATCTAGGATGATTTTCAGCGCCAAAGTGCTTTAAAGGTGCCCGAGCGACACTTCTTGATTTTTCATAAATTTTCAAACAGTCGTACGGGTTGACATGAGCTACTGGCCAATGCGGGATGCCAAGCCGGACGCCCAGGATTTTTCAGAGCTAAATTCAGAGTCCGGACGGGGAAATGGCCACAAAATGGTCAAGATATGAAAAGGTGGACACTTGGGAGGCCAAATTTGAGCATGCTTTTTGAGTTTGGACCCCCCCCCAAAAATTTTATGCACCTTATGAAGCAAAAAACGTAGAGAGAGAATGAAGAGGGATGAAAAAACGTGATCAACAGAGGGCGCCGATTTTTTCGCCATGGATGGAGAGAGGGCATCATGGATGTTACAAACACCCTGCCTAATGGATTATGGGGCTTCATTCCCTCCTGTCTGTGGATCTTATCGCGGTCCTTCGCTCCTCAATTGATGGCTTGAATGCTGAGATAGAAATCTAGTCTTTCTCTCTCCTCCCTCTCTCTCTTCTAAGGGGGAATTCATGTGGGAAGAAGAAGGAAGAAGAAAGAATGATGGAGGCTTGTGCGGCATGGATCGGACTGCTCCCCGGGCTGGAAATGGTGATTTGTGATTGTGCTGGACATGAAGTGCTACTGATTTTCAGATTTGCAGCCATGGACATGAAACCCGAAACACGCAAATAAGCGGTAATTCAAATTTTTCAAAGGAAATTTGAGATTTCATGGCTTTTGATTGATAAAATGTTGTTCATGTGGGCTAAAAATTGTTTATGTTGCTGCTTTCCATGAGTACTTGTTGATCATAATTAGAAAATTAGAAAAATATGCATCTTGTGGTTCAAAATAATACACTAAAACACGTAAAATATGAAAAATCAAGGGAAAATGATGTTTTTGGGCATAAAAATGGAAAAATGAATAGGAACACCAACTAAATTTTCATTTTGCTGGAAGAAGGAACTAAGGGCCACAGCCCATAACCTATTTTGAATTTTCAGTAATTAATTAATGCAAAAAATAAGGGAAAATACAAGGAAAATATAGGAAAATCACTAAAAATAGGGGAAAAATGCATTTTGGGTACAGAAAATTAATGAAAATTAAGAACGATGTTTGTGAATATTTGTGGGGACTGAAGCATGAGGATTTGCCTCAGTTCAACCCCACCTTCTTGTTCTAGTGTGTTTTTCCCGCTTTTTACACATAAAATGATGGCAAAATGCCCTATAAATCTATACCACAATGCAACATTTGATCGATGAGAGGGTAGAGTGGTTAAAGTGTGTCTAAATGTGGAGTAACATGATGAAAAGATTGCTGTTTTTCTTTGCATGCCATATAGGTCGGTGAATAATTATAAAATAAGGGCCTAGTAGCACGAGGGTTTCCTCAGTGCTAGGTTTGTGCAACGCCACATAAGAACGGTAGTTGAAAATCACTAAAAGGATGTTTTCCACATGTGCACAATATTGATTTCATAACTGCTTGAGCAGTTGGCATCCACAATATGCATAAATCATGGAAATATTAAAAGGTATCAGAAATCTTGGATGCACGGCAATTGTTTTCAGTAGGACCTTGACCTACATTGAGTGAGAGACAGGACACCCTAAGCCATAGGCTAGTCGTGGGGTCTAAGGGAAAGAGAAGTAAGGATAATGGTATATTCCTGTATACGATTAAATGGTACCTTGAGTGGATTTTGTGCAAAATGTTTATATGTTGAGCGACGCATCGAGGGGCCAATCCCCAAGGTGTAGGAGAGTCGCAGAGGGGTGGCGGCATTCAGCCGTTGGAGGACCCCCTATGTCTGTGCTTCGTGCCATTAGGCAATGTGTAAGGGACTCCCTCTGAGGAGTAGTGGGTGAGAGAAGAGTGGACTACAAACGATGTAATACAAATGCAAGACATTTAGGAAGGCAATGTATGTGTCATCAACGCTCCTGGCCGCGAGGCCAGGGGGTTGTTGAGCGTGTGTGATAGAAGTCCGGCTAGTGCACGAGCCAGTGCCGGTCCGTTTTAGGGTCCATCACCTCCACTAAGGAGAAAAACTCTCCGTGTATCCAGAAAATTGACAGGTGTACACCGTGAATGCAAAAATCTAGATTAAATTTTAATTCCCAAAAGGAGCACTAATATTAGCATGTATATGCTATCAATGGTCTCCTCAGATAGCAGCAAAATACTCCTTGCTCAGCTTAGTGTCAGGCTTCACTGTCTTCTCACTAGGTTTCTAGCGTGCAGGACAGACCTCATATGGATTGTCTTGCATGTATTGAACAGCCTGGAGGGTCCTGAGGGTCTCGTCCACACTACGCCCAATTGCAAGATTGTTGATGGTAGCATGCTGAATAATGCCTTGCTTGTCAATGATTAAAAAAAGACCTCGAAGGGCAACACCCTGGCCAAGAATGAGGACATTGTAGGCATTCAAAATGGTTTTTGTTAAGTGAGCAACAAGTGGATATTTCAGGTCACCCAAACCGCCAGACTTCTTGTCAGTCTGGATCCATGCAAGGTGGGAAAACACACTATCAATAGACACAGCAAGCTCAGCTTCTCAAACTCTGCATAACGGCCACTGAAAGCAGTGATTTCTGTGAGGCAAACGAATGTGAAGTCAAGTGGGTAGAAGAAGAGCACAACATACTTCTTGCCCCTGTAGTCAAAGAGTTTCACGTTGATGAATTCTTGATCAAAGACAGCTTCTCGCCTTCCTGCTTCTGTCAACCTTGGCGCATTGCAAGGTCCTCACAGACGCCATTGCTATAGGCCAACCAGTGCATCGGCAACATCCACAAGGGTTTTTCCTGGCATCGGTGGCATGCTCCTCCTGAACTGAACCCGAGCTAATCGAGTACTGTAGTGATGTGGCCATGGCAGATCTTATTACGATCTGCAAATTCGAGTCCTGGTGGTGGCACGGATGATGATCTTTGTGCGCATGGGAGTGACACAGACCTCGATGCCTAAGGAAAGAGCTGAGAGTTGAACCTGAGAATGTCGGTGAGAGGGAGCAACAGGAACTTGAAATGACAATGAAGGGCGAGGGGATAAGATCGGGAATGTCAGCCCCTGCTACAAGGACTAAGAAGCTGGGTAGGGAGATGGCAAAGATGAAGGAAGGAAGGAAGGAATGAAGGGCAGTTGGATGGATGGATGAAGGTTCAGCTCTGAGAACAATAGGTCCCGTGCCAGAAATTTTCTCCGTCAGACTCTCCAGCGGCGCCTGCAAGTGATTCGAAGAGATTTAGAGAACTATGACTCAAAATTTCACATGGAAGGTTCTGATGTGGACAATCATGTGGAAATCCAGGGGATTATGTGGATGCTCAAGGTTTTGAAGAGCTGCTTCAGCAGTTGATTGATACTGATAGCTCTCGGAGAGGAGCTCCCCCAGCAGCTAAGTCAGCTGTGGAGTGCCTTCCACAAGGACGAGGTCATCACTCGCGAGTACACCATCAATCTGCACAAGCGCCTCCATGGCTGCACCTTCAAAAGAAATCTCCTAAGGCTGTGAAAGAAATCAAGAAGTTTGCACAGAAGGAGATGGGAACTTCCAATGTCCGTATCGATGTGAAGCTGAACAAGCACCTTTGGAGCAGAGGTATTAGGAATGTTCCCAAGCGCATTAGGGTGTGCATTGCACGGAAGCGCAACATTGAGGGGGGTACTGTAATTTTAGCAGGTACTATTGATGGTGTACCTCATGAAATAAGTGTCATGTCTCATGGTTCATACCCCCCTCCAGTGGAAGGGTGCTAATTTTCCGCCAGCACAGGGAGATGGAAGACACAGTAGTTATCCGGCCTTCATTTGCGAAGCTTCGATGTGGTTGTTGTTGTGATGGTAAACAAGCAGCTGGACAACAGGAGGAACCAAGTATCCTTCTGCTCATCACACCGAAATCCATAGCTGCTCCTGATACTCGGTGAAGGACACGAGAACGACGAACTACTTGCCTGCTACAGAGACACACAGAGAGAGAGAGAGAGAGAGAGAGAGAGAGAGAGAGAGAGAGAGAGAGAGAGAGAGAGACAGGGGTACGACAACAAACATGTGGCTACATTTCAGAATCTGGACTCTTTAAAGATATCACTCACAGATGTGAGCCATTACTTTGACTCAGCCCCAACAAAACTAATGCAAGGGTTGAGGAAGGAGGAGAGAGAACGGAAGGATCTATACTGCCTAAAAGCTTTCAATGCTACCTCTTGGGAATGCCCACTGGTCACTCCAGTGCTCCCTCTAAGTACTACAGTGTCCTCCTCCACTAAAACCCTAGAATTTTTACCTCAATGTTGAAAAACGACCTGCCATTTTTGTCTTCCTGCTTCCATTTTTGGTCCAAGCTCCATTTAGGACTCCAAGAAAGGCTGTCATCTCTGCCTACAGTACTCCCTGTGTACCTGTGTGTTTGAGTAACTAGGGTTTTCGACTAAAAGGAGACTAGTTTTGAAAATAAGGAGAGAGAAAAGAAAGGATCTAAAAGCTAAGCTCTGATACCAACTGTAATGAAGGGGAACTTAGGAGAGAGAAGGAGAAGGGAGAGACTGCAAAGAGGAGAGAGAAAGAGGGTGATGAGGAGAGAGATACTAGAAGTAGAGAGACAAAGGCAAGAAGAGGAGAGAGAAATGGTTGGCAGCCATGGAAGGACAGGGAAGAAGGTGAAGAAGGTGAAAGGACAAATGTGTATTCATCAAGTGGTGCCTATGCAGTGTCCCTTACACCTTTTATACTTAGGTCAAGTTGACCTAAGTATTTTCCTCCATTACAAATGCCAAACAATGCCTCTCGTAGCTCAAACAACTAAAAAACCCAAATCCAAGTAGAGCATCACACAAACCTTACGACAATTGTTCAAAAAAATACAAACTTGAAGACAAAACCAATTGAATTGAATTCTCATAATTTGACAACTTTGAGCTGACACTCAACACTTCAATGTCCAAATTCTCAAATTTTACAAACGAGCACGTCAAGAGCACACTCTCGCATCCGACCCTCCACTCTGCTCTCAAGATACAAGAAGTTTTCTTGGGATAGGGTGTGGCTAAGCTCTCCTCAAACTTCCTTTATATAGTTTTTCTCTCACATACCCACATTGATTTTTAAGATTTTGTCTTTGTTCATGCAATGTGCCCTAATAAGAATATGATTTGAAAAATGTAGGTCGTGTCCATCCATTCATGATTGGAGAAAAAATGCAATGTAGGATCCATGCTATGCAATCATTCAAGGAATGCTTCACATGGAGAATATGAATGCACTAAAGAATTGTGCCTAGCCTATCTACATGTGCTCATGCGTCGTGCAATATGAAAACATAGTTTCTTGATTAGATAAATCCTTAACCTCACCTCTCAACTCTCATAAAAAGAAATATAATACTCTGCTCCACCCACCCATAATCTCACTTTCGCTCAGGAAAATAATGATGGTCCTCAAGATGTCGACCAAGAAAACAACCCATCTCTCACAACTGACGGTGTCCTTCTCACAACCCTCAAACTCTCCCAACCACCTTTCCCACTCAACCAAAGGTTCCTAACTCAATGATGAACATCCTAACTCTCATGTATGCAAGAAAAAGTTTTTGCTCAATGACAGGTGCTCTCTTAGTGTGCATGCAATTAAGATTTACTACATATAGCTGGAGCATGCCTCATGACATGCTAGTACTCAATGATGGTGCTAAACATGCTTCAACCCAACCCTTGCCATGGAAGTATTTGATAAGAATAGGAGATGACCCCAGAATGTACTGAATCAAATAAGTGCAACGTGAAGTGCTCGTGAACCCATAATCCCTATGATGTGCAAAAGTCCCGACAAGAAAACTTATCTATTGCACACAGTGTTTGACGGCTACTAACAAACTCCAACTCCAACCTATCCAAAAAAATACCAAACTCAACCAAGGCTATCAAGTTTCCACACTCAACAAACCAAACAGAATGAAAAAAACAAATCATACACTAGACAAACACATGAAATCCAACTACAAAACAACAAAGCAATCAGTCACTTAAATAACTAAGCTAGCACAAATCAAGCCTAACTATAGTTTGACTAGGGGCTTTTAGTTTTTGCAAAAACGCTTTACAATGTGAGTATTGGGCTCTAAATCATTGATAGGCGAGCAAAGTTCCCCCCAAGCTAGATTGTGCACCCCTTCAATCTTAAGTGGTAAGGGAGGTGTTGAGATATCGAGCTCCACTCGTGATACGCCAGGGTGACCGTTGTATATTTATGTCACCGACTTGTCAGTTGCAGACGCGGTTGGTACACCGCCCATGAATAATAGCTACATGATAGCTATCCTTATCTACTCTAGTTCGTGGCTCAGTTAGTATGCCACCTTAGTTAGTTGAGTTTGGTTTGAGACCCATATATAGGGTTCTTCTATTTCTTTGTACTAGAGTTCTTTTGGCTTACACAACTAAGAAGAGAAAAACTGTTTTCAGCCTCCACCCTTGTGTGTCTTCCCCCATTGTGCAAGCAAGAAAGCTTCAAGCGAGACTCCTTCCTTCTCTCCCACAATCTTGACATGGTATCAGAGCCTTGTTCGTGGTAAGGAGCTCAAGAAAGCAAGCCAAGCTCGCGGTGTTCTGGTAAGAGGAGCAGTGTTGCTTTCATTTTCTGTTTTGGGAGCAGATCTCTGCAGGTAGCACAGCCGGAAAGTGCAGGAGTGCATTGTCTCAGGTTGAGCGACCCTGTTTTTTTGATTTGAGGCCATTTCGGGGCCTGTTTTGGAGGCGGAAGTTTTCTGCACGCACTCAGGAAAAGGCCCAGTTTTATGCTGTGCAGCCACTGTTCTACAGGTCGGTGAAAAGGTTCTGTAGAAATTGCATCGTATGCTTGTGCGCAGAGACATTGGGAGTTACAGAATCATCCCTGTTGCCTGTTGATGCAAAATCGTCACTAGGAAGTGACTGTGTGGTTAAATACCACTTTCGCCAGTTTTGCAGATTTTCCCTTGTGAGGGTGAAGCTGTGGTTTTTGCAGTGACAGAATTTTTTGCAGTCTTCTGTAATGGCATCTGATTCTCTTTCACAGATTGTCACTGAAAAGCTTGACAAGAACAACTTCCAAGCATGGAAGTTTAGAATGACGAATTTCCTTATGGGAAAAGGATATTGGGAATTTGTTGCAGGAAATGAAGAAGAACCAGTTCTTCCTGATGTTCCCAATCAACAGCAAATGCAGGCATTTAAAGCATGGCATGAGAGAGCCAGGAAAGTTATGTATTGGCTGTCTATCAGCATTTCAGACTCTATGATTGTGCATATTCAGGATGCAAGTACGCCAAAGGAGGCATGGGATACTCTGTCAAAGATGTATAGCACAAATACGCAAGCCAGGAAAATGCAGCTCAAGCAAGAGTTGCATAATGTGCAAAGAGAAAGTATGAGCATCAACGACTACCACATGAAGGTGAAGAAGATTGCAGATGCACTTGCTTCCATTGGGTCGCCAGTGGAAGATGATGATTTAGTTTCCGTGACCTTGAATGGTCTAGAAAAGGATTATGCACAGTTTCGGACATCCATTTCAGTTCGTGAAAGATTTCCTGATTTTGAGGAGTTGATTGCTCTTCAAATTTCTGAGGAACAGAGAAATGGTGGTGCATCTTCTTCAGGAGGAACTTCAAAAGAAGCTGTCTTCTACTCAAATGCTGGAAGAGGTAGAGGCAGAGGTAGAGGAGGCCGATTTGGAGGCCGTGGCAGAAATCAGAATATGCAGCAAACTCAAGAAAACCAGTCCTATGGAGGAGGACGTGGTAACTCTAGAGGCAGGGGGAGCCAAAGAGGTCGTGGTGGATGGCAAAGAGGCCAAAATGCAAACAGTAATGTTGAATGCTACTATTGTGGTAAAATG
Source organism: Lygodium microphyllum (assembly GCF_053477565.2). Taxonomy (NCBI): domain Eukaryota; kingdom Viridiplantae; phylum Streptophyta; class Polypodiopsida; order Schizaeales; family Lygodiaceae; genus Lygodium; species Lygodium microphyllum. Next base: position 46,647,248 of record NC_141151.1, on the reverse strand, counting down.
GGTCATATGGCTAAAGACTGCTATAAAAAGCAGAATGACATCATGAATGGAAAACTGCAACAAGGGAATTATGCATCTTCTAGTAGACAGGGTGATGACAGAAATGAGCATTTGTTCATGGTGCAGCACATGAACAATTCTATGACAAGTGCAGAAGAAAGCAATGATGTATGGTATGTTGACTCAGGTGCATCAAACCACATGACAGGTCATGCAGAATGGATGGAGGATGCAAGGAAAATGGAAAAACCAGGATTTGTGGAGACTGGTGATGATACTGCACATCCTATTGTGCAGATTGGAAAAATTTCCTTGTCCATGCAGGGTGGGAAAAAGAAATACCTGTCCGATGTATTTCATGTCCCGAATATTACCAAGAATCTGGTTTCAGTTGGTCAAATGGTTGAACAGGGCTTGCAGGTCAGATTTAATCCTCATGGATGCTTTGTTGAGGATATGAAAAATAAAGGTCGCTTGATAGCAAAAGGAAAGAAGAAGGGCAGAATGTTTACATTGGATGCAGACATGTCTGAATTGAGTGCAACAATGTTTGCACATGGGACCGGTGTAGTTGCAGATATTGATATCTGGCATAAACGCATTGGTCATGTTAATGTACAGCGACTTAAATCAATGCAGGCCCAAAATATTGTTGCAGGATTGCCCAAATTCAAGGTTGCAGAAATGCATAAGGTATGTGAAGCCTGTCAGTTTGGAAAACAGGCAAGGAAACCATTTACTAGACATGTTCAAGAGAGTGAGAAGCCATTGGAATGAATTCACTCTGATGTGTGGACAACTAAAGCTGCATCTCTTGGAGGCTGTCATTATTTTGTCAGTTTTATTGATGACTATAGCAGAAAAGTTTGGGTGTATTTTATGAAAAAGAAGAGTGAAGTTTTTGGGCATTTCAAAACTCTTAAAGCTATGGTTGAAAAAGAAACAGGCTTGCAGATAAAATGCCTAAGGTCAGATGGAGGGGGAGAGTACCTCTCAAATGAGTTTGCAAAGTTCTTGCAGGAGCATGGCATAAAGCAGCAATATTCATGCAGTTATACCCCACAACAAAATGGAATTGCAGAAAGGAAAAACAGGCATATTGGAGAGGTATCTCGTGCCATGCTCAATGAAAAAGACTTGCCAGATTTTTATTGGGCTGAAGCAGTTGCTACAGCAATCTACATAATGAACAGGACTCCCACTGCAGCAATACATGGAATGACTCCAGAGGAGAGGTATACTGGTAGGAAACCAGATATTTCTCATTTGAAAATTTTTGGTTGCATTGCCTATGTACATGTGCCAGATGAGCTGAGATCCAAGTTGGATCCAAAAGCTGAGAAGTGCATCTTTATTGGTTACTCTCTGCAGCAAAAAGGGTATAGATGCTATAACCCTTCTACTCGTAAGTTTACAGTGAGCAGAGATGTTGTTTTTGATGAGATGAGTAGCTGGTATAGACCAGTAAATGTGATTGATGATGAAGATGCACAAAATGGTAATGCTACACAGAATTCACAGCAGCAGTCATAAAATATTAGTGGACCTGGAGCGTCCTGTAGCAGTGGTTCACATTCTTCGCCATGGACAGGCAGATTGAGATCAGGAGAATCTTCTCAAAGCAATGCAGATAGTGGTATGCAGGTATCACGAAAAGGAAAAGAGAAGGTTGATCAGCCCATGTTTGATGTGAATGCAGGTCACTCTTATGTGGATGGTGAATCCAGTGGCTCAGAACAGAGCATTGATGATGAGTTGGGTATTCCTTCTATTGTTACACCTGGAGTAAGAAAGACCAGGGATGTTTTGAGAGCACCTGGGAGTGAACCCACTTTGCGCAGGTCTACCAGAGTTAGGTATCCTGTGGATAGGCTGAAATATGATGGATTTACAGCCATTCACTATGCATATATGGTCAAGGTGATACAGGAACCAGAACCCACTTCTTTTGAGCAAGCCATGGGAAAAGAAAAATGGGAGAAAGCCATGGATGAAGAAATGGATGCCTTGGAAGCAAATGCTACATGGGAATTGGTACCTTTGCCTAAAGGTAAGAATGCAATTGGCTGTAAGTGGGTTTATAAAGTGAAGCACAATGCAGATGGTTCTGTGAACAGATACAAGGCAAGATTAGTAGTCAAGGGGTATGCACAAACATATGGCATTGACTATGAAGAAACATTCAGTCCGGTTGCAAGGATGGCAACCGTAAGAGCAGTCATTGCTATGGCTGCATCAAAGGGATGGTCTTTACATCAGATGGATGTAAAGAATGCCTTCTTGCATGGTGATTTGCAAGAAGAGGTCTATATGGAGCAGCCACCAGGTTATGTGCATGCTGTTCATCCTGAGTTTGTTTGCAGGTTGAAGAAAGCCTTGTATGGCTTGAAGCAAGCACCTAGAGCATGGTCTGACAAGATAGGACAGTATCTTGTCACTATTGGCTTTCAGATTTCCAAGGCAGATTTCTCACTTTATGTGAGAAAAACAGAGAAAGGTATTATGCTACTTGTCATTTATGTTGATGATTTGATTATGACAGGTGACAGTGATGAAGATATCCTTCATGTGAAAATGCTATTGAAGCAGAAGTTTGAGATGAAGGATTTGGGAGAGCTGCGTTATTTCTTGGGCATTGAGGTGATTAGATCACCAAGTGGGATACAGCTCTTGCAGAGGCAGTATGGATTGGACATGCTGTCCAAATATGGGATGACAGGCTGTAAGCCTATTTCAGTTCCTTTGGAGCAGAATGTGAAGTTGAGCGCAGATGCAGGTGAGCTTCTGGAAGACCCTACTATGTACAGACGCATAGTAGGAAGCTTGATTTATATGACTATTACCAGGCCAGATTTGAGCTATGCTGTTGGATTAGTAAGTCAGTTTATGCAGGCTCCAAGGAAACCACATTTGGATGCGGCTAGACGTATACTCAGGTATGTGAAGTCCACATTGCAGTATGGACTATTTTATGAGACTGGGGTTCAGATACAGTTGCATGGATACACTGATGCTGATTGGGCTGGTAGTATTTCTGATAGACGATCTACCAGTGGATATGTGTTCTCTTTTGGGAGTGCTGCAGTCACTTGGAGCAGCAAGAAACAGCCTACAGTTGCCTTGTCGAGCACAGAGGCTGAGTACAGGGGTGCAGCAATGGCTGCATGTGAGGTAGCTTGGTTGCATAAGCTACTTTATGATATGCATCAGTCTACAGATGGGCTAGTTGTCATTTATTGTGACAACATGAGTAGTATACACTTGGCAAATAACCCAGTCTATCATGCTAGAACAAAGCACATTGAGGTGCATTATCACTATGTGCGAGAGAGGGTTTTACTAGGTCTTATTGATCTAGTTTATGTAAGCACAGAGGATCAGGTAGCTGACATATTCACGAAGGCATTGGGCGCAGAGAAGCTGCGCAAGTTCAGAGACCTGCTTGGTGTGCAGGAATTGGGATTGAGCTCGAGGGGGAGTGTTGAGATATCGAGCTCCACTCGTGATACGCCAGGGTGACCGTTGTATATTTATGTCACCGACTTGTCAGTTGCAGACGCGGTTGGTACACCGCCCATGAATAATAGCTACATGATAGCTATCCTTATCTACTCTAGTTCGTGGCTCAGTTAGTATGCCACCTTAGTTAGTTGAGTTTGGTTTGAGACCCATATATAGGGTTCTTCTATTTCTTTGTACTAGAGTTCTTTTGGCTTACACAACTAAGAAGAGAAAAACTGTTTTCAGCCTCCACCCTTGTGTGTCTTCCCCCATTGTGCAAGCAAGAAAGCTTCAAGCGAGACTCCTTCCTTCTCTCCCACAATCTTGACAGGAGGGTCATCTCTCTTTTACCTTACTACCTCGCCTGGCATCGGCCTTTTCTTCAACCAACATATACATGGTAGGGCATTGATTTTAGCAATCAACATGAGATGCATTATGGTGGAAAATAAACTTTTGACTTTTTCATGAGATGCATGGAATGGACAATTGAGTGGATTGGGAAAGAGTTACCTTGGTAGTTTAGTGACTCATGGGATGCCAACTTGTCATTTTACCCAAAAAAAAAGATTCTATCACTAAATCAATACAACAAGGTTAGGTAATCTATGGTTACAGATACACAATGAAAACTCAAGATGATGGGGATGACTATGGATACATAGCTACATGGGTTACTCAATGACAATTTGAGCTTCTTGAATGCATGAGTACAATTAGAGAGCGGGCTGATCTAGTGGGTTGAACTAATCTTTCCATTTTATAGTAAGAAAAGAGAGATTAGTCAAGTGAATTAATGAGTCTTTAGTGGGATTCAATGAATTACCCCTTCATTGGAGTCTTGCTTTAGCCATACCTTCATGCACGGTGCCCGATCACTCCTTGAAGCTCAATCCCCTACAATGATGAGTCAAAAACACTTGGAAGTTTATGGAGCTTCAAAGAGGAAGAGTCTTTAGCTTCCTTGAGTGCCCAATCCAAAATATTTGCTCTCTTGATAAGTATCCCCAAAATTCAATCTGAAATGCCTTGTGATGATTAAGAGGCTTCAATCCTTGAAATTCTTGGAGCATTATTGACTAATATTTGTTGTAGATGGATCCTAGGGCTAAGAATTAGAGGGTCCTTGAAGGATTTGTGAGCTTGAAGCTGAGCTTCAATGGCTGCACTACCTATTGTCAATCATTAGGGTTTCTTCAAGAAGACAAGATGTTAGAGGATGAGGAAGAAAGCTTGAATCTACTCCATTATTAATGCCAAAGCATGGAGGAACTGGAGGATGCATGCAATAGTGGCCAAGAAGGCAGTGAAATTTGTACCACAAATTTTGGGTGATATCTTAGAGGCCACACTAAAGGAAAAGGTGTTGTTGCAGATATTGAAATTTGGCACAAATGCATTGGACATTCAAATGTACAAAGGATGAAATTAATGCAGTCCAAAGGGTTGGTTTTTTTACAGGTTTGCCTACATTTAGAATTGTCAAATTTCACAAGGTATGCGAAGCATGTCAGTTTGGTAAACAGGCAAGACAACCCTTTTCACATGATAGAGATGTAAGCAAAAATATCCTTGGGGATCATAAGCTTGAGATTGATTAGTGGAGTGAGTCATTTCCCGATGCCTTTTGTGCTCTTGAGGAGAAAGAAGAGAGATATAAGTGGCTATTGGCTAAAGAATCCATGGCAACTTGAGAGGAAGAAGAGAGAGGAGTTCTTCAACAAAAAGTAATTGTGGTTTAAGCCTTCCCTAACTCCTAAGACTCCATTTTTTAACAAAGACCTCTAAAATATGCATGAAAATTTGTGACAACCTACTAATTTAGTCTTGTCACCTCCAAATATGCCTCTAGCTCCTACCATAACTCTACGTGTTCTTTAATAAGGCTACCATCTACCTATAGTACTCCCTATGTACCTAAGTAAAAAATGATTTTACTACTTGAAAAGGATAGTATATTTTTAGAATAAGAGGAAAAAAAGGACCAAATCAATGTGATTCGATATCAAATTTAATGAAGAGGACTAGGATTACCACAAGTTATAATGCATGACAGAGATGCCAAGTTTATGAGTACCTTTTGGCATGCAATTTTTAGCTCCATGGACACTGAATTAGTTTCTTCTATAGCTTTCCATCCTTAGACAAATGGCTAGACAAAGAGCTTTAATAAGTGGTTGGAGACTTACTTGTGATATTTTGGCCATGATGTACAAAATGCATAGGATTCGTGATTACTGTAAGGTGCCTCACTGAGGATCCCTCAATGGCACGACTTTAGTGGTCCATAGATTGTCCTAAGCAACACCAATTGAAACTCTTTGTAGTAACATGGGTTCTATCACCCATTCTTTCTCAAGTCCACTCCACAATGGAAGGTTTCGGCTATAACCCATAAGGATCAAGGTTCCTAATTTTATGCTAAGGTCACATAATAGCTTGTCTAGAAGCAAATCAATGATGTACTTGGTTCAAAGTGAGTGAGAAATGAGGAGGAGTGATATGTGTCATCCCCTCTACTTGTAGGGTATAGTCTCAACTGTAGTCCCCTAAAATAACATTGATTAGCATCTAAGACAACGCACTATGCAATCAATCATTTAGTATTTTTCTAATTCTAGTACCTTGAAGGAAAACTCTTGACTCACCGAGACCATGCATCCGTAGGATAGCAGACCCGTCAAGGATCTCATCCTCCCACTTTCCTCGAGGATTTATTTTAGTTATCTAATTATCTTAATATATTTATGTTTGGCATGTAAAGATAACTTCATTAATTAACCATTTAAACACTAGTTTCTTCATGTAATTTATTGTCACAATCATAAAGACAATGTCATTAATCCTTTGAAAGCTATTGCAAAACAATCTATTTATCATGCACCTTCTCCAAGGTGCAATGCCACCTTGGCCATCCATCCCTTCATCTGAGACTTGTGTCCAAATCTCATGGCACATGATCCACCAATCCGCCCTTATCTAGCATCAAGGCCTTCCAAGAATTCAGTCATGGGCTCATAGAGTTTAGGCCAGAATCCAAGGGATTTATCACCAAAGTCCCCCTAGTACCCTTGTCACCTCTTAGCCTAATGTCCTCCCTACAGAAAGACTTCTCATATATGGGACCAGTCCTAGCCTCTAGTGTCATCAAACCTTGGGGAAGGTTTAGTAACCATAAATCCACCCATGAGGGCACAATGACTTTTGTATAAATACATAACCAAGGAAATTAGCCTATTATCAATAACTAGAAAAACATTCATTTTCCATAATCCATAGAGAGAGAGAGAGAGAGAGAGAGAGAGAGGGAGGGAGGGAGAGAAAAAGAGATAGAGAGAAGCTTCTAGAAGCTTCTTCATCCCCACTCCTTAAAGAGAGGTTACACTCCCCTCTTGATATTTCTGAAAATACACCCCTCCCCCCTTCATTGTCTTTTCTCCACTCAAGGAGAGGCGGCAAGAATTTTGCATAGGAGGGTGTGGAAATTCTATCTCTCGTACACGCATCTTCGAGTATGGCCCCGAAGCATAGTTCCATAAAGATGGCCAGGAGCCCTACAAGTGTGGATGGAGGTTCAAAACAAGGTGGCACCGCAACCGCGAACGGTTCATCAGGCATCAATACCGCTAGAATCAAGGCATCACTCCAAACCCAAGTTGCTCTATTATTAAATCATAGGTTATAAATATCACAATAAAAAATTATTGAGATATTTGTAATCACACCTACTTTATTCCCTTTGTGAGAAGCAGTGAGGGCTCAGGACCAGAATCTCATATGCACAGTAGGAGAAAGTACCACCGCTCAATTCCTATAAAGCATTGTACTTGCACTCTTTTTCTAATGCAATGATAGTACTCTTTTCTTTCCAGTAAAGTGTCATGTCACTGTCAATACACAAGATTGTGTTTATGAGTCCAAGTCTTAATCTTGGAACCTAATTCACTTGTGTAACAATTTGTCCTAGTCAGGGTCAATGTCTTCATGAGTTTCTTTTTCCTCTTTCAACCTCCATAGCTTTCGCATCTGCCATGCTCTAGATCCTACGTATTTCACATGGTATCAGAGCCAGTTAAGCATGGCCCAACTCTCCTTTCACTCCTCTCAGCTCCTTTCCATCTCTTCTCAGCTCAGTTTAAGTACTGGACCCTATGTCCAACTTCATTTACATTCCTACCTTCAATGAAGCTTCCATGGCAGCCATAGACAGCAACACCCTATGAGCTTGAAGCTTTCATATCTCTCTCCACAAGCCAAATCTCTCTAAACTTCCTTCTAGAGATGTGTTTCTCTACTTCCAAAGCTCCTTGTTGGCACCTCAATCATTGATGTTGGGCAACTATAGCTTCAGCATTGCCTCTTTTTAGAGTTGCTGCCATAACTGTGTTTGTGAACAACACCTATCTACCTCTATTGGAGCAGCCATTTGTCATCAACCAGGCCATATATCTTCAAGCTTTCTTCTCGATAGTTATTCTTCAGGTCAAGGCGTAACTTCTTGGTACAAAAATCAAGGAGATTGATGCACATCATGCCCAGCATTTGCATTTTCCCAAATCTGGGTGCAGTTTTGACATCGACCACTTTGAAGGCTTAGATCTCTCAACTGGAGCATAATGAGTACAAACCCTCTTAGGGGGAGTTAGATCCATTAGTGAGGGTCCTTCATCTCAAAGGGCTTGAGCAGATTAAACTTGTGGAGCGCGTGGAAGCTCATTTACCAGTTGTTGGTCCCTGTTTTGACAGGACAGTCATAGCCACTTATCTTTAAGCTCATTGTTCCTTCATTTTCTCTCTCCTACCACTTAAACCAAGCCAAGGCCACTCTAATCTAAAGTTTTCAGCAAGTATTCAACCATCAAATCAGCAAGGAGGAAAAGCTATGAAGATTTTTTTGAAGATCATCAAGTCAAACTCAAGCAACAAACATCAAATTTCAAACTAGTATCTTTTGATAATTCACTGTCATTGCTTGTGTCTTTTGACACATACAAAGATCAACTCATTCGTGGTTATTCTCAGTCATTTGAAGCTAATTTTCTGCTGGTCTCTCAAGTTGAGCATGGGCAAAGATTCTCCAACTGCCCGTTTCAAAGGAGTTGGGTTTCATACCTGGCAGACCCGCATCAAATTGATCCTGATGAAGAAGGGCCTCTGGGCCATTACCACTGGAAAAGAAAAGAAGCCTCGTGATGCGGATCTTGCTGTCACTTGGCAAAATAACGATGATAAGGCTCAGGCCATTATCAAACTGGAGCTAGACGACAGCTATATCCAGGATACATGGAAGAGACTTGACACCTTGTTCGGTGCACAGTCTAAATCATCAAAGTATGGTCTCCTAATTGAGTTTTTCAGGCTGGAAATGAAGTCCAGCACATCACTTGCCACACATCTAAATTACATGGAAGGACTTCTAACCCAACTTGTAGGAATCAACATTAAAATGGAAGAAGATGTTTGCATCGGTGTTCTACTTAAGAGTTTGCCTCCTGAATATAATAATGTATCAACAACTTTAATCAACATGCCAAATCCTGAACTTGTTGATATCTAAGCATCACTGTTAGAGGAGGAAAAGAAGCTAAAAACTAAGGAAGAACCAAGTACCTCTAGAGATGAGCATGCATTATATGTTGGCAACAGGTACAAAGGCAACAAGGATCAGCTCTTTTGTAACTTCTGCAAAAGGACCGGACACACCGAGAAGTTCTGCCACGCCAGAAAGAGGTCCCAAAAGGCCTATCTAGTTGCAGTCAAAGAAGAAGAAGAAAATGGAGCAAAGGAAGAAGAAGAAGAAGAAGAAGAAGAAGAAGAAGAAGACCACCAGGAGAAGGACAAACCTCATCAGTCCTTCTATTCAGATAGACTTTTTTAGTTTTGTATTTCCTAGCCTTAATGCCTCAAACATAAACTTGTAAACTCCTCAGTTATCCTTGTACTACAGCCTATGTACACTTTGTGAGGTCCCTGCTACAGCCTCTGGATGTCCATCATGTTTGTGGTACCCACACTTAGCCTTTTCTGCAACAGCCTCTGGTGTCTTTTCCATGTTTATGGTGTGCCCACACTTTGCAAGTGTTGCTTTCACTAAAGTCTCTACACACTTTGTACTTTTGGTTGTGATTGAGGAGGGGTGTTGAGATATTTGCAATCACACCTACTTTAGTCCCTTTGTGAGAAGCAGTGAGGGCTCAGGACCAGAATCTCATATGCACAGTAGGAGAAAGTACCACCACTCAATTCCTATAAAGCATTGTACTTGCACTCTTTTTCTAATGCAATGATAGTACTCTTTTCTTTTGAGTAAAGTGTCATGTCACTATCAATACACAAGATTGTGTTTACGAGTCCAAGTCTCAATCTTGGAACCTAATTCACTTGTGTAACAATTTGTCCTAGTCAGGGCCAATGTCTTCATGAGTTTCTTTTTCCTCTTTCAACCTCCATAGCTTCCGCATCTGCCATGCTCTGGATCCCACGTATTTCACAAAAATCATATTCACATGCCTCACATTAATTACGTGTTTGATAATTTCCCAGGTATGAACTTAGTTATGATGTATGTAACGAGGAAGATAATTCCCATTGTAAGATGACATCATAATAGGTGAAATTGATTACATAATTGCATCGTAAATTACCAAAAACGTCTTGCAAGAATTCCTACATAAAGTGCATTGCTCCTTGCACAAGTTCTTGCTTAAAATGCATTTCAGGGGACATTGAAAGAAACAAAGTGCATCTCCATATTGCAAGATGGATTCTAAGGTACATGTAATAATCTGCAGAAAAGATTAAAGTGTAGTAAGACCGCTTTTCAAATTGACTTGCTTTGCATACTTTATGTAGCCCATCAACTTTAAACTTGGGTAAACTATCTACAACATGTTTTGACTGCATGTCTTTTAACTATTGCACATTCACATGACCAATTCTCTTATACCAAATTTCAATATCATCCACAACACCTAAACCTTGTGCAAACATGGCAACATCCATTTGAGGTAAACTTACATCAAGAGTAAACAATTTGCTAGTACAATTTTATTTTTCAATCAACCTACAATTATTTTTTACATCTTCTACATAATAACCATCAAATGTGAACTAAATTTGCAATCCCTATTCTACTATCTAACCAAATTTTTGATAATATGTGGTACATGCAACACATCAGCCAAGTACTTGTTTTTCCCATCTTGCATACTCAAAGGAACATTTTCAATATGAGTAATGGGGTGAGTTGTATCATCCCCTATCTCCACATAGATTTGGAGACTCTGGACTATGCATCTTACTAAACCACTCTTCATGAGATGTCATATGTCTAGAAGAACGTGAGTCTATATACTCTACATCATCCTTTGATGAACCATTCGCAGTCATAGTAAAACAAACAAATTGCAAAATTTTGCAATCTACAAGTAAACTAATACCAGGTGCACCACAACTAAACACGTAGCCTTTTTCACTAACTACACAACAGTAACCACAATCTACAATATGTATGCAGATGCCTTCTATGTCTAAAACCTAGCAAACACTTGAAACCCTACAAATTTGAGATACATAATCTATGTATTTGTAAATGGTGGACACAATCAAAACTAGAGCATACCCAAAAACTATTGTTGAACCACTTGCACATCCAAAAAGAAGGCCAAAATGACCTCAAATGCTCTTCCTACTCACCAAATTTCACTACAATCACAGACTGCAACCCTAATGGCCTCAAGAGCCTCATGTGGCTATAACCCAAGGAAAATTGAGCAAAGTGGAAGAGCTTCTTATCCATTTCTTTGCTCGCTTGCTTTCATGCTCCAACACCTTCACCTCAGGCTTCAATTGAGCTCTCTGCAACCATGGAATGGCTATGATACCATGAAAATAAACAAGAAGAGAAAGAGAGGCGAAGAACCCAAAAGCACACACACAAAAGCAATGGAGTCTTGAGAACACAGAGAGATAGGGCTAAAATCTTATTCTTCTTTCTTATTTGTCCTTACACAAAAGAACTAAGTCTACAAAATGATAAAATACTAATATTAAAGTACCACAATGTATGTACATGGGGTCACTAAGTGTGAACCTACTAAGGAAAGAAAAGGTGGCACAATAAGTGTGCCATAACACCAAGGGTGGACTACATGAATATAATCCAACTATAGAATCATTATCATATCCTCATGTCAGTCACCCGACCTACCAGTGAATAATATCCTGTCACATCACCAAGGTATGTAGTGAACTCATGTAGAGCTCAATATCTCAATACGCCAACCACTCTATCTATAGGATATAGTCTCAACTCTGATCCCCTAAAATATCATTGATTGGGGTCTAAGACCACACATTAGGTAGTCAAGTATTTGGTCTTTTCCTAATTCTAGCACCCTGAAGGAAAACTCTTGGCTCATCAAGAACCAGCCATCCATAAAATAGGGACCCATCAAGGATCTCACCCCTCTCTATTCCCTTGAGATTTTGTTTTAGTTATCAATTATCCTAATACATTTATGTTTGATATGCAAAGAGAGCTTCATAAATTAACTATTTAAACATTGGTTCTTTCACATAATTTACTATCACAAATGTAAAGATAATGTTACACAATCATTTGAAAGTAATTGCAAAACAATGTATTTATCTTGCATCTTCTCCAAGGTGCAATTCCACCTTGGCATTCCATTTGTTAAGCTAGGACTCATATCCAAATCTTCATGGCATACAATCTACCAATATATCCTTATCTAGCATCAAGGCCTTCCAAGAAGTCCATCCTAGGCTTGTAGGGGCTATGCTAGTCCTCGACATACCCAAGGGATTTACTGCTAGAGCCTCCCTAGCACCTTTTTCACCACTTATCCTAACATCCTCCTTGTTATGGAAGCCCAAAAGATAGCTCCACTCTCTTTGAACTAAGTGTGGTGTTAGCTCACTCTCACCTTTGATTGGTTTGAAAGTAACCCCTTTTAAGTGGGTCTTAGACTAATTTTTAGGAAACCTTCGTAGTTTAGGAATAGGTTGATCTTTTGGGTTGAGGCCTTAATGTTTTACTACCGAGAGGTAGGCTTGGAGACTACTCGACTAGCTAAGTCTATGTATCCAAATTAGGCTTGGATGCTGTTGTTCATGGAGAGGTGTCCAAGTGACTACTAAACAATGCCTCCCCTAGCCTAGTACATCAGAGGGCATCTCTATAGTTGTGGTCTTTGAAGTCTTATTTGGTGAGGTATTCTACATAGGTTTTCACTACTTGCTATAGCTTTTGATGATTCTTTATAGAAACAATGGTCCTTGGTGGCTTGGAACATTTCATCTACCATCCTAATAACTTGTGTTGTCATGCATTCACTTGGTAAAGATGTGAGAGTACATGTACTTGATGTGTTTCAAATACAAAAAATAGAGCTTAGTTAGAGAAAGTACCACTTATTTGAATTCAATTGAGTTGATTCTAATCCCTTTTATCTCTGCTTGGTAGTTATTTTCTATACAATGTGTAGAGTTTTTTCTATCTTATCTAATTTATACACAACCATTGATGTACATATTTACATGCTATGGTTTTGCATCACACTGAGATGATAAAATTCAATTGTGAGAACTTAGGATTATACTCAAGTGTAGCATTGGCATTGATAAGTTGTGGAAGTATCACTAGCCAAGATTAATATTGTGTGATATCGAGTAGTATCATTCCTTGTCCTAGCCTCCTAGCAACATGTGACTCCTCTTCCATGAAAATTTAGCAAGCAAGGGATATTATAGGATGGGTCCAACTAAATCCATAGCTCGAATTGTAGCAAGTGTGTGAAAAGAAGTAGAGGCTACATACGTTAGGTCTCGTTGAGACTATCACATGGCTCATCACTCCTAAATAAGAATAACCATCTCTCTCTCTCTCTCTCTCTCTCTCTCTCTCTCTCTCTCTCTCTCTCTCTCTCTCTCTCTCTCTCTCTCTCTCTAAACACACATACTCTTCTGTGTGTGTGTGTGTGTGTGTGTGTGTGTTAACAAATAACAATTATCTCTTTCTCTTCTTATTTTTAACTAGTTTATTAAATTATTAATAAAATTAGTAAATTTATTAGTATAATTAATTAATTAATTAAATCAATTAATTTATTAGTAAAATTATTTAGTTCATTAATAAATTAGATAATTTATCTAAAGTAATTAGTAGTTTACATAAACTAATTCTCTCACTTTCCTTATTCTTAAGTAATTAATTTATTTGTTAATAAAATTAATTTTATGTAAACTAATTCTCTCTCTCTCTCTCTCTCTCTCTCTCTCTCTCTCTCTCTCTCTCTCTCTCTAAACACACATACTCTTCTGTGTGTGTGTGTGTGTGTGTGTGTGTGTGTGTGTGTGATTCTTAACAAATAACAATCGTCTCTTTCTCTTCTTATTTTTAAATAGTTTATTAAATTATTAATAAAATTAGTAAATTTATTAGTATAATTAATTAATTAATTAAATCAATTAATTATTAGTAAAATTATTTAGTTCATTAATAAATTAGATAATTTATCTAAAGTAATTAGTAGTTTACATAAACTAATTCTCTCACTTTCCTTATTCTTAAGTAATTAATTAATTTGTTAATAAAATTAATTTTATGTAAATTAATTCTCTCTCTCTCTCTCTCTCTCTCTCTCTCTCTCTCTTAACTAATTAATTGTTATAAATGAAGTTAATTGTACATAAACTAATTCCTCATCTCTCTTTTTCTGTTTGTCTATCTCTCTCCCTCCTTATTCTTAACTAAGTAATCAAGTTATTAATAAATTTAATTTTATATAAACTAATTTTATAAAGAGTAAAAAGATAAGTAGATATTAATATTTTATTTGGAAAAAAAAATTAAAATATCAACTACATTAGATTAGTTTAAAAGGTGTAAGAGACTTATTTTTATTCACCATCAATCATAATTCAAGTCTCTTCATCTTCCACTCTTTGCACAAAGCTTCCACGTCAAGTACTGTTTCTCTTTTCTTCCTAACTTTCTTTCTCTACTTCTAGTCTTTCTCTCTCGTATTTCTCTCTCTTTTGTAGTTCTTCTCCCTTCTCTTTCATATCTATTAGTTCACTTCTTGGAAATGGTATCAAAGCCTCAATCTTTGATTCATTTTCATATCCATTTTTCACATATTCTCTTCAAGACAATCTATTTTACCTCTAGTACAGTTATTGTAAGAGAGGGGGATTTAATAATGTGAAATACTAGCTACACTGGCTAGTATATAAGGTGTTAGGGACTTGATTTTTGACCATGAGATTATAAACTCCTTCCATCTTCACCTCTCTCTCCAAGATTTCATGGCTTCTTCCTCTCTCTTTCTGTCTTTCTCTCTCCTTTTCTAGTCTTTGTCTCTCCTCGTCACTCTCATTCTCTCTCTTCTTCCAATCTTTCTCTCTCTTCTACACTCTCCTCTTCTTCTCTCTCTCTTATCTTCTTCTTGACAAGTGGTATCAGAGCTCTAGTTCTAATCCATTTAGTTACCTTACATGCTCAGTTACCATCCTTTTCAATTTAAAAATCCAAGAAGCTTCAGGTACACAGGGATAGGCACTAAAATGGAGGAACACTAAAGGACCCAGAGGTCAAGGACCAGGAGGGCAGCAGTTAGGAGCATTAATGGAGTCCTTGGACCAAGTTTAGAGGCTGGAAGACTGGATTTGGCAGCTCGTGGGTCATTTTGGGCCAAATTTGAAGGTAAATTTCTAAAGACAGTGGTCACAGGAGTTAGGAAAGAGTTTAATCTTGGTTACTTTTCACATTGAGTCTTCTCTCTCCTCATTTCCAAGCTCCTACCAAGCTTCCATGGAGGATAAAACACTATAGATCTTCTCTACTCCACCTCCAATGACCCTCAGCACTCTTCCAGAGCTTCCCAATGCTTCTAACCCTCATTCCAAGCAAATTTTGGGGCTGCAATTTGAGCAAATACTGATCATACTGAGCTTCCTCTCCATCTTGGCTCTCTTCTCCACCTTCCAGCAAGGTGGTCTTGACATGGATGAAGCCTTTTTCTCACCTTTCTTGAGCTCTCTTGATCCCTGAAACCCTAACAGGTGCAGGCCATGGACAACCACAAAATTTTGCTCAAATCTCACTAAATCTTGAGGCCTTTTGCCTCTTTTGGGCCTAGGAGCTTGTGCCTACAAGGATCTTTGAAGAAGCAAGCATTAAGAAGCCCGTATTTGAAGATGGAACTAAGAATGGAGGCTTGACATTTGGGGCAGCCATAACCATAGACCAAGAACCCTGAATTTCTTTAAGTTCCCTTCAAGATTGGGTCTCAGGGCTTAAAGATTGGAGTCTTTGCCATCAATGGAGCTTGCCTACCAATTTGAAAGAGGTTTGGAGCATGCGAAGGCATTATGGGATTAAATTTTGGGAGATTCTTCTTCTATGGCCTTCAAAGCATGCATGGAGCTACTAAAACTCAACCCCTCCTTTTTCCATTGAAGAATCAATATTTAAGACTCAAATCTTGGCTAAAGCTTTGTTGTCATGAAGCTATTTGGAGAATTGGAGAGCAACCTTGGGACATTGGCCACTGATTCTCAGCCCTTCTTCATTATCAAAGAGGTAATTGACTCTTGAACTCTTGTTATTTCCATCATATTGCTGAGCCAAAAAGCCTATTCTTGGGAGAGATTCAAGTAGTCAATCATGCATTTTATTGAATTTCAATGATTACATGCTGCAAATTTTATTTCAGTCCTCTCTTAGGCTTCCTTGCATTGAAAATGGTTTATTCCATGCTGAAAGTTTTCACTACTGTTTAGTGATTGCCTCACCCTAATTTCTTGACTTGTGATGATTGTTTGAGCATAAACTAATATCTGAAATCCATTGTAAATGAGGTGAGATAGCAGTGAGTCACTGCTCGGTAAGCCATTTCCCTATTCCCAATTCAATTCCATGCAATTCATGAAAAGAATTACTTCCAAGCTCCCATGCATAGCATGCTGATTGTTTAATTAATAAATGTCTGCCATGTATATTTCGGGTGAGAAAAAATCCTGATGCCAGGCGAGGTGGCAAGACAAAAAGAGGGTTGAACCCCCTTGCCATCAAAGACCCTAAAGGGGTGCAGAACCCAGCTTGGGGAGCACTTTTCCCACCTCCCGGTGATCCAGAGCCCGAACTTGTTTGCAGGTGCATAAATATTTTGGGGACAGTGAGAATTGGCATGTCATGATGATGCCATTAATGTCTATGACATATTGATGTACTTGGGATTATGCCACTGATGTATATGGAATATTGATGTACCACTGATGTACTCTCAATGATGTATGTTTGAGAATCAATGCTAGATTGTATCTTTAGATACACATGCAGTCATGTATGCAGTTATGACAGTGAATGCAACAAACAGTGCATGTATGATACTCATATGTGAGTGATATGGTCATGGGAAAGCTCATTTTCATGCTCAAAGTAGTGATGTTATGGTGTAGACCATGTGTATGTATGCTGAAGCAATGTATGGTGACATGGGAGAAGCAGCTGCAGACATACAATAGACTGGGGTCCATATTTCAGCTCTCTTGAATTCCTACATGGTGCTGTAGACCTTTTTAGTCAGTTACAGAGGTAAAGAGTGAGTACCATCACTGAAGAGCAAGCCCCAAAGAGTGTTTGCAGACCTCAGTAACCTACCCTATCATTTTGGCACTTTAGTTGGGTACTACCCATCCCTTACAAGCCAAAACAGTCCCCTACTACTCTCAAACAGGGTGCAGGATTGCATAAAATAGCTATAGATTTGCTGCTACATAAGTTTTTGTACTAAACTTGTGGCAGCATTCTTATGCTCAGTTCTAAGAGGGAATACTCGGCTCCGACTTGAACAAAAAAGTAGGTCAATCGGATCTTCCTAGCTCAAGTTACGGGAAAAATAGTGACAGGTGGTCTAACAAAACTGCACCTAACGATGGCACGGAATAAGGGAAAAACTAAGGCAAATAATGACCTCCAACAACAAAGAAGGGATGAACGTGACCCAAGGGATGAAACTAACCCTGAGGTGGAAGATGAAGATTACTCTCATGACATGGGGATCCTCAACGCACTCACTAACACCCTCAATTTGCATGAGACAAGGCATGCTGAGAGGCATAGAGAATTGATGGAAGGAATTGGTCAAATGAAGACCACTATGGACACACTTGCTATCCAGCTCACTAAGTGGATGGAATTATAAATGTAAGGGAAGGAACATGAGGATATATCGATTATGCATGCTGAAAGAGTGACTGGCCCATCAATCTCCCAAGGCATTTTGGGAAGAGTGGGCATCCCTAACAACACTTTTGAACATGGAGAGCCTTCACATAGGCAAGAGGAGCCCATGAACAATGCAATGAGGGGTAATTTCTAGCCATTGCAAGGGCCCATGCCATCTATGCGATTTCAGCCATCTTTTGGCAGAAATTACTCTAACAATGGTTCATTTTTGGGCAGCCACATGGATCAGCCTCAGTTTCGATATATGGGACAGCCACCTAATCATGAAAGAGAGTTGAGAGACAATATTATTTTCTCAAAATTCAATGGTCAATTGTCATCTCTAGCTAAACTCGAAGAGTGTCTTTCCAAGTTTGAGGATTATTTTGACATCTTGCCCCGTAGTGATGACCAAAAGATCCATTTTGCAACCATCCACTTGGAAGGATTTGCACATACATGGTGGAGGTACATTAAAAGAGAAAATCAGCAAGTAGACTCATGGCAAGCGTTCAAGGAACTCATGGTGCAAGTATTTTTCGCGCCGGTAGAGAAAGAAAAGCTTGCCCGATATGGCCTTGAATAGCATGGTCTTGTTGTTAGAGAATACACAAATCAGTTCCTCAACCTTACCATGTATGTTGAGTCGATTAGTGATGATGTTAAGTTACACAAGTATGTGTATGGGATGGATCCCCAACTCTCGAATGATGTTTCAGCTCAAAATCCGTCGGATTTGTTCAAAGCTATTGAGTTAGTTGAGAGGTACTCTCGTAAGTATCGTCGGGATGCTTCATTTCAGCATGGATAGCAAAGAGGGGCATCTAAGCCAGTGTTTGGGCAGTAAATAGGACCTATGCAGTCACATTTTGGGTAGCAAAGAGGTGCTGTAAGGCTAGGATAGTTTGGGGCAAGTTATGATGGTGGTAACGTGCCATTCAACACTCCTAAGATCCCCACATACCCCACTTTTAATACCTCAAGACCACAAAGTAATTGAAGGACAGCAAACACCCCGAGAATGGATAATAGGCAAGGGGACAGCAAGAATAAAAATGATTCAGCTTTTGGTAGTCCAAAGTCCATTCCCATGGATTTGTATAATGAAAGAAAGGAAAAAGGGCTTTGTTTCAAGTGTGACGAGAAGTATACAATTGATCATGCCTCAAAATGTGCTTTTAGGAATGCTAAGGCACGGGTTCACAGCATGTTCGTATTTGAGGACTCAGAGGAGGACCCTGAGGATGCACATGTTTTTATTATAACTGTTGAAATGGATGATGCTGATGAAGAGTTTGGTCAAGAAGAGTTATTTGACCCTAATGACTCTTTTCCTTTTGACCCTGGTGGTCATGTATCATGGGATATGGGTGGAAAGAATGAACCACATGCTGAAATACATGCTGCCACTATTTATACCATATCTATGGATGCTTGGATAGGATCCGAAAGCCCTAATACATTGTGTATTAAGGGAAAATTTCATAGGAAGAATGTGTTTATACTTGTAGACAGTGGTAGCACTCATAGTTTCATTAATAGAGCAGTCATGGATAGGCTGAAGTGTTTTTCCACTAATTTACAGTAGCCATTGAATGTGCAAGTTGCCAATGGGGATGAAGAAATTAGCACTCAAGTATGCCCTGTTGTTCATATTCAGCTTGCTAAAAAATTTTGGACAGCAAATGGATTTAATTGCATTGGAAATGGGGCCTATAGATGTCTTGGGTTGTGATTGGCTAAAAACTTTGGGCACTATAACCATGGATTTTTCATTGCTATACGTGGAGTTTTTCAGTGCAGGACAGCTCATTCACTTGTAGAAAATTCAAAATAACATTGAATTTCAGCTCATTGCCAGCAAACAACTCAAGAAAGAGTTCAAGAGACATTCCCAAATCTTTGAATTGCAGTTAAATAAAGAAAATTCAGATTAGTCCACTAAAACAGTAAAGAATTCAGTACTGAGAGCTCTTTTAGAAGAGTACAAGGACCTCTTCCAAGTACCTATATCACTACACCCTAATAGGGCGGTTGATCATCCCATAGATCTGGAGCCTCAGTCAAAGCATGTGAACAAGCCACCTTACAAATTGTCTAGGTGTGAAAGAGAAGAAGTTTCCAAACAAGTCAAAGAACTACTAGACATGGGATTTATTGAGCTTAGTTCTTCACCATATGCTTCCCCTGTGTTATTGGTCAAAAAGAAGGATGGATCTTTCAGGATGCGCATAGACTACACGGATCTTAATAAGATCATCGTGAAGAACAGGTACCCCATTCCACGCATAGATGACTTGCTAAACGAGCTCAAGGGGGCTAAGTACTTTACAAAGATAGATTCGAGGTCAGCAGATCTGCTTGAGGGCAGGGGATGAGGTCAAAACAGCATTTCGGACTAATCGGGGGCTTTATCATTTCTTAGTTATGCCTTTTGGGTTAACTAATGCACTAGCCACCTTTCAAAGCTTAATGAAAAAAATACTTTACCCCTTTCTTTTCAGATTTGTGTTGGTTTTCTTTGATGACATCCTCATCTATAGTAGATCACTGAAGGATCACCTTTGGCATATGAGGTAGGTGTTTGATGTATTGAGGCAGCATAGACTCTTTGCCAAGGAGACAAAATGTTCTTTCATGCAGACAGAAGTGGAATACTTGGAGCACATTGTTGGCGAAGATGGAATTAGGACTCATCCTAAGAAAGTGGAGTGTATAAAAGACTGGCCCACACCTACAAATACCACTTCACTTAGAGGATTTCTTGGTCTCTCATCATTCTATCACAAATTCATTAGACATTATGCCACTATTGCAGCTCCCTTTATTGATAGGCTTAAGAAAGAGGCCTTTTTCTATGATGCCATAGCTGATAAGAGCTTTAATGAGCTCAAGGAATTGCTTACATCTGCTCCCATATTGGTTTGCCCAGATTTTTTGAAAGAATTCACCATTCAGTGTGATGCTAGTGGCAGAGGCATAGGGGATGTATTGTTATAGGGCCATGGGGTTATAGCGTTTGAGAGCCGCAAACTTGCTAAAAATGAGATGACCATATCACCAAGAGATATTGGCCATCCTTCATGCCATTAAGAAATGGCACCACTACTTGTATGGCAGTAGATTTAGGGTCAAGAGAGACCATAGGGTCCTCAAGTATTTCCTCTCTTGGTCTAATCTTACCCCCAAACAATGCCAATGGGTATCTACATTGCAGAACTATGACTTTGGCATTACACATACACGGGGAAAAGACAATGTAGCTACTAATTCATTATCTAGAATGTGGGTCTATAAAGTTTTGGCCATCATAGAACTTCATAATGATTGGATAGAAGAGCTTCAGGAGGCCTATTTGTTAGATGTTGATTTCAACCACATTTTCCAAAATTTACAGCAAGGGCATGTGGAAGAAAACTCTCCATATCAGCTTAAGAACGGTCTCTTATGATTTCAGGGCAGGATTGCCATCCCATACACTTTCCATTCAAGTAAAAGATCATGCAAGAGATGCATTCCTCACCTAGAGTTGGTCACTTGGTCGTATTCAAAACCTATGACAAGATTTCTAAAAGCTTTCACTGGAAGGGCCTATTGAAGGATGTAAAATATTTCATCTTGAGCTACGTGCAATGTCAGCAAAACAAGGACATCACCTTAAAACCAGCTAGTTTACTTCAGCCATTGCCTATGCCCAAAGGCCAATGGATACACATTACAATGGACTTCATTACCGGCCTATCGGTGACCAAAAAAGGATGGATGGAATAGCATCTATGTAGTTGTGGACAGACTCACCAAGATAGCCCATTTCATTTCTACAAAGACTCAATGTAATGCTTCTCAAGTAGCCAACCAATTCATGGAACATGTTTTCAGATTACATGGCTTACCACAGGTCATTGTGCATGACCAAGATGCTAAGTTCATGAGTAACTTTTGGTAGGAAATTTTCAGCTCTATGGGCACTCAGCTAGCCCCTTCCACTGCTTACCATCCATAGACCAATGGCCGGATAGAGAGGGTTAACAAATGGCTGAAAACTTACTTGAGACATTCCTATCATGATGTGCAGCATGCTTGGGACTCATGGTTGCATTTGGCTGAGTTTGCTATAATAACTCTACACACTCTAGCATTGGAGTTTCATCGTTTGAGGCATTGTACGGCTATAAGGTGCCCTGCCCCACGGTTACCTTCAAAGATAAAATAAACCCACAAAGTAAGGAGGAGTTGGATAGAATGCAGGCCTTACTTCAGCAGTGTAAAGTCAACTTGAAGAAAGCTCAGGATCAAATGAAGCTTTATGCTGATGAAAAAAGAAGGGATTTTGAGTTCCAAGAGGGGGATTTGGTGCTTTTGAAGGTCCCCAAATCCAGATATGCCACCCTTAAGGATGGGTCCAGCCAATAAGTTAGCTCACAGGCTCTATGGGCCATACCAA
This sequence comes from Lygodium microphyllum, assembly GCF_053477565.2. NCBI lineage: Eukaryota > Viridiplantae > Streptophyta > Polypodiopsida > Schizaeales > Lygodiaceae > Lygodium > Lygodium microphyllum. The sequence goes on along the minus strand of NC_141151.1, from coordinate 46,625,049 downwards.
ATTGTCAAAAGAGTGGGGGACTTGGCATATCGGTTGGCATTGCCCCCATCCATGAAGATTCATAATGTCTTCCATGTGAGTCAATTAAATCCCTTCATTGGATCATCAGTGGATTATGTTGAGGAGCTACCACCGATAGATGAAGAATGCATCATTCAATACATACCTAAGCAAGTCATGAGACAAAGGGAAAAGAAGCTTCACTCTCACTCCATCATGGAATACTTGATTAAGTGGTAAGGTTTACCACTTGACAAAGCTTCTTGGAGATTAGCTTCAATTTTGGAAGAGTTTCCATACCTACTAGAAATAGATTTGGCTGAAATCTAGCTAATTATGGCCATGTTTTCTCTCAGATTGACTGTAGACAGCTCTTTGTTTCAAAGAAAATTTTATTCTATACTATGGACAGAAATGCACAGGCCTAAAAGTACTCCTTGAGAGCTCCGTTTTGACATATGGCACACCCCGATCAGAGTCTCCTACAGAAAGTTATGACATATTTACTATAGTAGGGCCCTATAGTAAATAGCTTGTTATCCACTATCTACAGCTCACATTTACTCAAGATATTTGGGTCAAATTTCATATTTATAATTCCCCAATAAGGCCCATGTATCGTACATACCCCAATGACCCATCATACCCAATAATACCTCTTCATTCATTAGTATATCCCTGTAATAATGCAGCAGAGTAGTACTCTGATCTGCTCCTACCCAATTATCATAAGTGCCCAAATTGTTTTTTAGGGCAAAAACCTTCGGGTGGGGATAGAATGTAAGAGAGGGGGATTTAATAATGGGAAATACTAGCTACACTAGCTAGTATATAAGGTGTTAGGAACTTGATTTTTGACCATGAGATTATAATACAAGTCTCCTTCCATCTTCACCTCTCTCTCCAAGCTTTCATGGCTTCTTCCTCTCTCTTTCTTTCTTTCTCTCTCCTCATCACTCTCTTTCTCTCTCTTCTTGCAATATTTCTCTCTCTTCTACACACACACACTCTCCTCTTCTTCTCTCTCTCCTGTCCTCTTCTTAATAGTTATACAAGCTTTAGCAGTGACTCTAACAATCCATCCATAGCATACTAGCATTATTGAAGGCTTGCATAGGAGCGATGGACAAACATGGAGACAAAATGACCAAAATGATAGGTTGTCACCAACTTCTAAGAAAATTTTAGAGCTATTTTGTCAAAGATACTTCCAAGAGTTAGAGGAGGTTTAAACTACAATTACCTTTTGAAGAGCACTTTTTCTTCTTCTTATTCTATTGTAGTCTTTGTAGGACCCCGCACATCAAAATGTATCTATTCAAGTGGCTTCTTGCATACATGCTTTTCATGTGGAAATGTATGCCTTGTTTGCTTTCCAAATTTATATGCTTCACATAGTTTATGTATCCCATTAGCTTTAAACTTGGGCAAACCTTTCGCAACCAATTTTGACTATATGTCTTTCAACTGCCACACAATCACATGATCAATTTTTTAATGCCAAATTTCAATATCATCCGCAACACTAGAACCTTGTGCAAACATGGCAACATACATCTGAGGTAGACTTATATCAATTTGCAATCATTTTTGAGATATTCTACATAACAACTATCAAACCTACAATCTTGTTCTACCATATGACCCAAAAAGACCAAATTTTTTGTAATATTTGGTACAAGTAGCACATTAGCCAAGTTAGTTTTGCCATCCTACATACTCAAATGAACATTTACAACATGAGATATGGGGTGAGTTGTATCATCCTCTATCTTTATATATCACGAAGACTATGGACAATATATCTCTCTAAACCACTCTGCATGAGAAGTCATGTGGTTAGAGGCACTTGAATCTACATACCATACATCATTCTTTGATGAACCATAAGTAGTCATAGTATCCATAAAGTGTTGCACAACAAACAACTATTCTTTCTATCATCATTGTTTCTGCTAGATGCATAATTGACTTGCTATTTTTTTCCATTTCTAATTTCAACCTTCTTTTTTAAGAAATTTTTAGAAGTGTGGCCTTTTTCTACCACAATGCTAGCACTCTCTGCTATCATCAAAATTTTGTTGCTTAATAGATCTAGAACTTGCCCTCTTTGACTCCCCCTTCCTTGGGGGACTGTCCTCCTCTATTTTGTTATGCATTGCGACCTTGATCACAACCACCACCTTAGCCTCTACCATGATATTTACCTCTACTAGTAGAGTAAAACACCTATCCAGACTAGTTCTTGCTTTGAGAAGAAAAGAAATCCAAGCCAAGGTTCTTCTCCTCAAGTATTTACATAGAAATCAAGTCTGCAAAATCATGGATATCATCCCTCATATTCATAGATATCCTGAAGAAGCAAAGTCTTACTTCACAAATGTATCGGTTGAAACAAGTCATGGGTTGCATTAAGGAAGGGACTAGTGTGTCTATGTATTTGAATGACTTTCACCCTATTTTTAGCCAATTGACCTCGCAAGGCATTGAGTTTAAGGATAATCTTCCTTCCTTGTTATTACTTATGACACTACATAAGTCATGGAACACTTTTCATACTGCCATGTTATGTGCTAATATGCCTAAGGATGGTTTAAAACTCTAGATTTCTGAGGGTGCCTTACTCATAGAGGAGATAAACAGAAAGAATGTGGATGTAGCTTGTACTTATCATCCATTAACTGTTAGGGGCAGACATGATGGTAAGAGTGGTTCTCTTGATGCTAGTCATTTGGCTAATACCTCATCCATTTTTTCTCAGTGTTGGCTACTTGATTCGTGGGCTTCTTTTCATGTTACCCCACAAAAGGATTGGTTTCATTCCTATATCAACATGACAAGTTCTATGAGACTAGCAAACAACTTGGCATTGGATATTATAGGCATTAGTGATGTTAGATTGGAAGAGGATAGTAGTCTATCTTAGTAGCTGCATTAAGAGGCTTGAAATCAACACATACTTTTGCTTCAGGCAGCACTTGTTTTTGCATTATATAGACCATGTTCCAACTTTGACTAAAATTCTACTCCTTGCTAGACAATTAATGATGTAGGGTATCATGTATGTTTTGGTAATTCCGCATGGAAGATTACCTGTGGAAATCTTGTCTTTGCTCAAGGTGCCAAGGCTAGTAGCCTCTATCCCTTACTTGTATCTGGATCTATTGACCATGCTTTGGTTGTGACTAACATACCACATGTATTTTTATGGCATCATCATCTTGAGAACATGTCCTTAAAAGAAATGAAAATGCTTTCTTGTTTACAGTATCTCCCACCCCCTAGATTACAAATATTTTGATTCATGTGATCATTATCTTTATGGCCAGAAGACATGTGGTTCTCATAAGAAGTCTAGCGTTATGTGCTTCGATGAGGCTCTAGCTCTACTTCATTCTAATTTATGTGGTCCCATGCCCTCTCAATCACTAGGTGACATGAAGTACTTTGTGACTTTCATTGATACCTTCTGGGGGAGTCCACCTTATAGAAAATGTAAGATACCACATGAGTTCAAAGGAAATGATATTTTATTTAGCAAAATTTACAAGATTATATTTAAATGTGTTTTTCAATTACAATTTGAAAAATAAAACAATAAGTTTAGCAAAGTAAAAGGGATCATTTTATGGCCTTATAGCATGTAAAGAGAAAGAGTATTTCTTAATGCCCTTTAAACGCACGTTATATGGATGCTTTCTTATACGTGCACCCCCCGAGGCTATCCTTCAGTGTTGGGTTGCTCTTGTTGAGAACTAGTCTAGGTATAGGCTGAAATACCTAAGATCAAATAATGAGAATGAATATGTCTCGAAAGAATTTGGATAGTTTTATGATGAGCAAGGTATTAAGTGTCAATTGACTTTCCCTTACATCTATCCTAGAATGGTATTGCAAATCTCATGAGTAGGACGATTCAAGATAGAATATATAGTATGCTTAGCCAGATAGGCTTACTATAACATTTTTGGACTAAGGTAGTTACTAATACCATACACTCGATAAATAAATCCCCATGCACTACTATTGGTTATCAAGTTGCAGAGGAGATATGTTTTGGAAAACCTTTTTGTGTCTTTGGATATGAGGCTTCTTTCCATGTTCCCAAGGACAAATGAGGTCTGAAGGGAGAAGCCCTGAGTGAAGACACATGAGTGGAAGCAAGAGCTATGGTGAAAGGAGCTCCAAGAGACACTTGACTTGGAAACACCAATAGTCAAAATGTGTGATCGGCCTTTCCTTATTCAAATATCACTAAAAGAATAAAGAATTAAGTGCTAGTATTGGGTGTCCACCACCTACAGTGTATAGGTGTACAGGTATTGTCAATGTAATGAATACACAAGTAGTTAGAAACAAGTGCTTTTACCCCTAACAACCTCCCACTTAAAGGTAAATGTGCCCCTAGTTAGGAGAGAGCAAGAAAATAAAGTGACAAAGTACAAATGTATGTATAATACAACAAGATGAGAAAATACATCATCTCATCCAATGTCCATCAACTTCCTAAAGCAAGCAAAGCACTTTGTTGAGAGACTTTAATGAGTACACCTATGCAATTTTGATCAATATAGATCTTGACAAGCTCGATGGACTTATCCTCAATGACCTCTCTGATAAAGTGGTAACTCATCTCAATGTGCTTTGTCTTTTCAAGGAAGACCAAATTCTTGGACAAATAAATAGCACTTATAGAATCCAAATGCAGTGTAGGGACCTAATCAGTAATACCAAGGTCTGTCTACCTAACTAGAGAACCTCCTTGAAAACCTCAGTGGGCTGCAACATACTATGCCTCTGTAGTGGGTATGGTTGTGTATTTTTACACCCTGGATATCCATGAAACAACACCTCTAGCAAAGGTGAGGATGTACCCAAAGGTGGGCTTCCTACTATCTACATGTCTTACATAATTAGAGTCAGTGTATCCCACAACTATTGTAGCTTGGCCACCATAACATATGCACATATATGTAGTGCCCTTAAGGTACCTCATGATACCATTTATAGAATCCCAATGTTGCCTGCCATGTATTGTCATATAGCATGCAATAACTCCCACTGCAAATGCTATGTCAGAACGAGCTGCTATCATGGCATACATCATACTACCCGCTGCATATGCATAAGGGATCTTGGCCATCTCGGCCCTCTACTCATTAGACTGCAGACAATTGGCCTGACTAACCTTCACCCATAAGAAGGTAAAGGACATTCAATAGACTTAACATTGTTGAGATTCAGCAATCACACTCACTAACAGCCACTTTTTATGGAGCTTCAGGGGCAAGGACATGCAAGCTTACCTATCCCATATGCACAGTGGTGCCTACTACAGTTTCCTACTTTCCTATAAAGCATTGTACTTGCTTCCTTTTCTTAATGCAATGATAGTACTCTTTTCTTTCCAGTAAAGTGTCAGTGTCATTGTCCACACACAAGACTGTGTTTATGAGTTCAAGTCTCAATCTTGAAACCTAATTCACTTGTGTGATAGTCAGTGTCTAAGTCAAGTCTTCATGAGTCCTCTCTTCACTTTCCGTCCTCCTTAACTCTTGCGATGCTTTAGATCCATGTACTATCACATGGTATCAGAGCCCAGTTGGGAATGGCCTAGCCTTGTCTCTGCTCTTCCAGTTCTTCTTTATCTTTCCTCAGCTTGGCTTGAGTTCATGCCTTCACTCCCAGCTCCATTCTCACTCTACTTTCAATGAAGCTCCAATGGCTGCCATAGCCTGCAGGACCCTGCCTCCTTGGAGCTCTTAGATCTCTTGAACCAGGCAATATCTCCCCAAGCTCTCTTCTAGAGGATCATTCCTTGACTCCCTGCGCTCCTTCCTAGCACATCACAGAGGCACATTGGCAACCGACAGCCCTGGCATTGAGATTTTTCGTCCTCACTGTCCAGATCTGCGCCAGTCACGGTTCGTACAGTTGTTCGTCTCCCACGCAGCGCAATCTGGTCCAGGACCTTAGGGATTTGGAAGCCCATGTCATAAGCTCTCTATCCATAAAAAAAGTTTGGAAAATGATCAAGGCTATAGCACACAGACTAAAATACCAGGCCCCTGTCTCAGAAACCCTAATTCCACCATAGCCAAAATCTCCCAAGCTCATTTTTCTCTCATTTTCTCACTCCTGCCACTAAACCAAGCTAAAGCCTACTAAATCTGAAGTTCCCAGCATCAAATCAAGAAGGGGAAGATTTGGATTTTGAATATCTTGAAGAATTTTGCAGATTTGGAAGACTCAAGGAAGAAGATACAAACATAGTGTCCATTGACACTCATCTAGTGCTCTTAGCACTTGTGTCTTGTGACACAACCAACTCTTCTGGTACTGAAATATGAGAAATTGGTGCTTATTTGCTGTTGCTTCAGCCATCCAACATGGGAAAAGACTCTCCAAATGCTCGGTTCAAGGGATTCGGGTTTCACACCTGGCAAACCTGCATCAAGCTCATCTTAATGAAGAAGGGTCTCTGGGCCATCACAAATGGCAAAGAGAAGAAACCTCGAGATGCAGACCTTGCAGTTACTTGGCAGAAGAATGATAACAAGGCACAAGCCTCCTAGAATTGGATGACAACTACATCCATCATGTGGATGCCTGTGACACGTCCCATGACACTTAGGACAAATTGGATACCTTATTTGGTGCACAGTCAAAGTCGTCTAAGTATGGTCTATTAATTGAATTTTTCTGACTTGATATGAAGCCTCATACATCCTTGGCATCCCATCCAAACTACATGGAAAGCCTGCTTACTCAACTTGCAGGGATAAAGCTAAAAATGGATGAAGATGTTTGTATTGGTGTCTTGTTAAAAAGTCTGCCTCCTGCCTATGATAATGTATCAACCACTCTAACCAATATGCGTGATCCTCAACTAGTTGATATTAAAGCCTCTCTGCTAGAGGAAGAAAAGAAACTTAAAAGCAAAGAAGAGCCTAGCACTTCAAAGGATGAACAAATGTTATATGTCAACAACATATACAAAGGTAAAAAGGAACCCGCTCTTCTGTGACTTTTGCAAAAGGACCGGACACACTGAGAAGTTCTGTCATGCTAGAAAGAGGTCCCAAAAGTCCTATCTTGCAAGTGTGAAAGAAGAAAAATACCATGGACCAAAAGAAGAAGATGAAGACCACCAAGATCGGAAGGACAAGCCTCATCAGTCCTTCTGCTCTCATTACTCTGATAGACTGTTTTAAAAGCCTTGTATTTCCTTGCCCTAATGCTTCCTGCCATAAGCTTTGTAAACTCCTCATGTAACTTGGCATTACAGTCCTTGTACACTTTGTGAGGCCCCTGTTACAGCCTTTGTATGTCCATCATGTTTTGGTGCCCACACTTAGACTTTTCTGCGACAGCCTCTGGTGTCTACCATGTTTGTGGTGTGCCCACACTTTGCAGGTGGTTCTCATTACAGCCTCTACACACTTTGTGCCTTTCTAGTTGTGATTGAGGAGGGGTGTTGAGATTCAACAATCACACTCACTAACAGCCTCTTTATATGGAGCTTCAGGGCCAAGGACATGCAAGCTTACCTATCCCATATGCACAGTGGTGCCTATTGCAGTTTTCTACTTTCCTATGAAGCATTGTACTTGCTTCATTTTCTTAATGCAATGATAGTACTCTTTTCTTTCCAATAAAGTGTTAGTGCCATTGTCCACACACAAGACTGTGTTTATGAGTTCAAGTCTCAATCTTGAAACCTAATTCACTTGTGTGATAGTCAGTGTCTAAGTCATATCTTCATGAGTCCTCTCTTCACTTTTTGTCCTCCTTAACTCTTGCCATGCTCTAGATCCATGTACTGTCACAAACATCATGTATATAAAAGCACTCAATAAACCTTTTGGATGTAGTCTTTCTATGACAAGTAAAGGAAACCCTTAGAGCAATCAAACGTGATGCGTATCCCAAGAATATGTGAGGCATATCCCATGTTCTTCATCTCAAAGCTCGAGTTGACCTTTCAAGGCATCTAACTCATCATGAGTGCTCCCAACAATCAATATATCATCCACATAGAGTACTAAAATCATAAGGCAACCATCATGGGCCTTCTTCATGTATAAACACACATCCATATCACTATGGATATATCCTTGTGAATGCATGAAAGCATTAAGCTTGTGGTATCATTTCCTAGGTACCTAGTTAAGGCCATAAAATCTCATTCTCAACCTTTACACTAGGTGTTTCCTTCCTTTTTCCTCAAATCCCTTAGATTGCTACATATAAATCTCATCATGCAAGTCCATGTGTAAGAAACCCATCTTGACATCTGATAGAGGTCTAGATCTAGCTGCACAACCAAAGCCAATATCAAACATAGGGTAGTCATCTTGACTACAACAAAGAAGACCTCATTGAAATCAATACCATGCTCCTACTTAAAACCCTTAGCAATCAATGTGGCCTTATAGGGTGGCTTGAGGTGTCCAGGAGTACTCTTCAATTTGTATACCCACTTGCATGGCAAAGCATGTTTTTCACTAGGCAAAGGAGCCAAATCCCTTGTATCATTTTCTACACTGAGTCATACTTTGATTGTATGGCCCTCTCCTAAGAATGACTATCATCATAGGTAAGAGGCTCACTAGCATCTATCACTAAAACATAATCCATAAAGGGCACAAACTACTCAAGCAGATATCTATCTTTAGTAGACCGTCACAAAACAAACTATGAGGTATATACATCCTATCGAACATCAGGGTCCTAGGCCACTAGAGCATCAACTACTACATGGTATCTAATTGTCTATACAATAACAAGAGGCTCCTCCTAAAATATCACCCCACATACCCCAATGACCTGCTCGAGTTGCTTATGCATTTTGTCCTCATGGAAAACAACGTCATATTTGTGGATGACCTTCCGAGCCTATGGATCCCAAGTAAATACTTACAATTAATTTCAAAGAACATCCTTTTAAAAATCAAAGTAAAACTCTTTAGGCAATAGCCCATCTCACATGCATTCCCATAACCAAGAAAGATGCATTTCATGGACTTAGAATCCAACTTATTGTGATTGTCCTTAGGAACATGGCAGAAAGCTTCATAACCAAAGACATGCAAATGAGCATATGATGGAGGTTTTCTAGACCATATCTCCTCTACAACGTGATAGTCAATGTGATAGTTAAGAGTAATGCATGGGAATCGATTAATCAAATGTACAGTAGTAGTAATTGCTTCAATCCAAAAGTATTGTGATAAGGTTGCCTAGCTAAACATACTATAAACTTGTTCCTAATTGTCCTATTCATGTGCTCAACTATACCATTCTGGGGTGGGGTATACTGGCAGTCAGCTAATACTTAATATCCCTCTCATCACAAAATTTCTCAAAGAATTTAGATACATATTCTTCCCAATTGTGAGATCATAGGCATTTTTAGCCTATACCCAAACTAGTTCTCACCACAAAAGCAAAATATAGCCAAGACTTTTGATTTCTGCTTTATGGGGTATGCCTAGACCTTGTGCAAGTAATTGTCAATGAAAGTAACAAAATACTTCATACCACTTAAAGACTTGTAGGGCATAGGTCCACAAACATCATAATAAAAAAGAGCCAAAGGCTCACCCATGCATATAATGCTAGACTTCTTATGCTAACTACGAGTCTGCCTACTATAAAGATAATGATCACAATAATAAAAACACTTATAATCAAGGGGCAGAAGCACTACAAATGAGTAAGAATTCTCATTCCTTTTAATAACATGTGCCCAAGGAGAGGATGCCATAATGATACATGTGGTATTGCAACCACTGCCTAAAAATAGTTGATAGACCCAGATACAAGTAAGGGATAAAGAGTGCTAGACTTGGCACCTCATGCCAGGATAGGATTCCCACAAGTAAGCTTCCATGAGGATTCACCAAAAGAGACAACATAACTTGCATCATCCAACTATCCAACCAAAAGCAGGCTTTTAGTCAAAAACCTGAAACATGGCATACATCATGCAAAGTAAACAACTGCTGCTTGAAGGAAATTGCAATTGGACATCTTCAATACCAACAATATCCAATGCCAAATCTAACAGATCCTATCATGTTGCGGTAGAAATGCAACCACTCTCAATTAGGGGTGACTTGAAATAAATCCCATAAATCAATCAATCAACACTGAGCATAGGTGGACAAGGTATCAGTCAACTGCAAAACATCAAGAGAAAAAGTTATATGCATATTATCATTATCAGAATCAGTCTATATGACATTAATCTCTTCAATCTTGCAATTTGACTTGCTAGGGACAATGCTATGACCATCATTCTTTTCTTGTACTTTACCCTTTCCCTTTTTCTTGCACTTGTCTTCATGTATTTTATGGCATTGTGGTCGAATATAACCCTGCTTCCCACAATAGTGACAAGTCAATGCAGACATATAGCCATGAGACCTACTGCGAGACTGTCTTCATGACTAAGAATGATACTTCTAAGAGTTTGAGAGCGGATTTTTAGAGCCACATTTTGAATCGGAAAAGAGCCCGGGAGGCCGTAAAAGACCAAATTTTCATGCAAAATGAAATGGTTGCGGATCAATGATTTGGAGTTTTGCTAGATGGAGTTCGATGCCACGAACCCAACGCAAGTCTCAGTTCATCGATCAAAATCCATTTGACCCCCCATTTAATCCCCGTAAGGTTTCTATTATGAAGTAGCTATGTGATCCGAGAGCCGAAAAGTGCATGATGTTGGCCAAGTTTACAAATTTCAATGTCACAAAGTCACCCGTCCTGACAGATAGCAAAACCAAGATCATTTGCCCCTCTGAAATAAAAAAAACCACTTAGATTGAAGTGTGAACATAAGGAACTCAAACTAGTTTGAAGTTTAAAAGCTTAACTAGGCTTAGGATTTGAAGAGCCACAATTTTATGAAATGGGGGGGGGGGGGGGGGGGGAAGGGAGTGTACTGTTTTTTTCGACACCCCCCGAAATACTATTTTTTATCATTTTTTTATCAACAACATCAGGATGAAGCAAGAAGGCCATGAGATGCTTGATTTCTTCGCCCTCCATCGCGAATTGATTGGAAATTGACGCACTAAGTAAAAAGATATGATTTTATTCTTTCTCTCTCCTCTGTCCTCTTGTGGTTTGTTCTCATGGATCAATGTAAAAGAGAAGGGGGTGGGCTGAGATGAAAGATTTTGATTGTGCGATGATGCAGGAGTGCAAAGGATCATAGATCGAGGTTGGACTGATCATCCCTGAAAAGCATCAACGAGTCCCTAATTGTGAAATATGTATGTCATAACGCGTGGTTTTATGAGGAAAATGTAGATTTCATTATTTTATGCAAAAGGTAGATTTCGTTGTTTTATGATAAATTTTGGTTCGAAATGGTTGTAAATGATTTCATTTGGTTGCCAAGATTCTGATTTATCAGTCATATTGAAGAAATCACAAAAAATTATTCATATAATAATTTAATGCTAAACACGTAAACCCGAGACTATGCAATTTAAAGGAAAATATATGGTTTTTGGGTTTTTGTCATGTGTATAGTGTTCCTATAGATTGAAATGGGATAAGAAAATCATTCTCAATAAGATTAATCAATCTAAACTAAGAAATTGATAATATTAGCAATTTTCTATAAACAAATAGCAAAAAACAAGGAAAAATAAAAAATAGGTTTTTGCATCTGAAAAATTAAAAAAATAAGATTTATGTTTGTGAATGTATGGTAGAGCTGAAGCATGAGGTTTAGCCTCAATTCAATCCTATCTCTATGTGAAAGTGGATTTATATTGCTTTCGTAAAAGAAATACATGAAAAACACGCTTTAAACCTACCAACAAATGCATAACTTTAAATGGTAAGGAAAAAGGTGTTGTTGAGTGGTTTAAATATGCTAAATTTTGATGTTTTATGATGCACGTCATATAAGGTTCATTGTTGTCTAAAATTAAGAGGGTCTAGCAGGAGAAAGCTCAGTACTATCCCTAAGCAACGAAGTACTAGTGTACTAGAAGAAAATCATGAAAAATTTGTCTTCACACTTTCACGATGCTGATCATTAATAAATAAACTTGTTTGAGCATGGTGCTCATACACAATTGCACTACACGTACCATGTGGTATCATATCATGAATGCATAGCACATGTTTGTATGAGTGATGACCTACGTTGAGAGTGTGAGGTACCCTAAGCTACAGGGCTAGATATTTGGTTCTTTGGGGTTTACTCACTGAGGATTATTCATTATCTCCTAAATCAATTTATTGAAAGAGTGGACTATGTTTCGAATGTGTTCTATGTTTATGGCACATCTTGGGGCCAATCCATGAGGTGTAGGAGAGCTGTAGTGGAGCTACAATGATCAATCGAGGGGTGCTTCCTTTGTGTGTGCTACATGGTGTTTAACACCAATATGTTTAGGAACTCCCTCTCACATGAGTGGGGAAAGAATCATTCATTGGACTACAAAATCATATAAACACAAAGGTTTTAGATGCTCGTGGCCGCAAGGCCATGGGGGATGGTTTGAGGTATGTAGTAGAGGCTCACCTAGTGCCATATAGCTAGTCTCAATCCCATTTAAGGTCCCAACATGTGGTGCATTTTTTTGGGAGCCGCTAATAAGTGGCAATTTTTGAATCTCACTCAATAGGGACCAATTCATTAGTATATACCAAAAGGTAGTGAGATAGAGTCAAAAGATCGTCAAGCTGAGCTTGAAAAGAAAGAAAGAGTTGAAGGAGCTAGACGGCATGCTGAAATCATTAGAAGATATTCTCCACAAATGAGTGGTCCAATATCCCTACAAGGGAGGGGTCTTAGCAACCCTAATATTATCATAGTCCATTAGGAGGGGGAAGTTCTAGTAGTTCCCCCCCTTTGAGTTAGCCAACCCACTTCAAGTGGAGTAATAGTTCCCATTGTTCAAACCCCTTTAATGAATCCGGTTGTTATGATGGCACAACCCATTGCAATCCCAACAGGAATCAATGTAACACGTCAAGAACCTCATGAGAATGTTCATGGGTATGCCAAGAAACTGAAGGAAGTATTCAGCAAGTTACAAACCTATATTCCTATTCCAGCAATTGCTCAGTTGCAATACTTTTTGAATGGGATAGACTTTAACATTCAAGTGCAGTTGAGTAGTGTTGCTCTTGCCAACATTGATACGGCCATTACACGACCAAAAGAGGTAGAATCATAATTACAAGCTACTTATACCTCTAGGGAAAATTGAAATCCGAGTTTAGGGTTTGGAAATTTTGGCACTAATAAATTGTGATTATTAAGGGATGCCTATGAGTACGCCTAATGGGAGAGGAAGCATGATTCAAAATGTGCCCATGTTGCCAGCTCCTCCCAATATAACCATGCATATGGCTAGTCAGATGGCTCCACCAAATGTTGGAAGCAAAACAATAAGTCCTATGATCGTTCTAGGAAATCAATAACCTAGAACGATCCTAGGACTTATTGGCTACGATCGTTCTAGGAAATCAATAAAATATTAGTGGATCATGCTATTGTAGACACATGATCCTCTGTCAACATTATGTTGAGATGACAAGCTCAACACATGCGGACATTGATGATGGACCACCTGGTTAGGTGGGTCCACACGTCTAAACTTAGCACGTCGATAGTCATTATGACTTTCACATGGCCACTGACTCATTACTTATTATATTCAGGTTGTTACACCTATTTACAGCAGCTGGCATAGTTATAGCGCCAGTCGACTAGTGTAGTCGGTTATGCATTATTTGACTTAGTAGGCCACTTTCCTTTATGTTCTATCTTATCTATACTTTGTGTACATTGTAAAGTGTGTGGAAGAAGAAGAAGAAACCAGCAAGAAAACGTTTTGGCCTCCATCTCTCTTCTTGTCTCTTGAGTGAGCTTCTCCTTGTGCATTCTGTGTGTGTTCGGCGCAGCATCTTGAGCAAGTCCCCCCACCACGCGATTCTTAACACATTATGAGTTTGAAATTGATGGAGAGGTTAGGGTTAGAAATAAAAAAAGATACCTCCATCACGATTCTCCAAATGGCTGATGACAGTTTAAGATAACCTAAAGGTTGCATTACTAAATTCCATGTGACCGTTGCCAATGTGGAATGCATTTTGGACTTTAGGATTATTAGGTTCACAGGGCGGCCTAGCTATCAAGTATTGCTAGGTAGGCCATGAATCTTATAAGCAAATTATCAAGTTGATATACCTACTGATCAATTGATCTTTGGTAGAGGTGTTAAACGTATGGTAGTAGTAGATGCTTATCTTGAATCTTTCTCAAAGTGAGAGAGTTCTTTTATCCTCGTCAAAGTTAGACATATTAGATTCTCCATCTACTAGTGAGTCATCATCAAGTGATGAATCTAATGAGGAGTCCACTATAGAGGATATCTATCAAGTAACTTTGAATGAGCCAATAGAAGCTCGGGATTAGAGATGTGGATGTAATTGAGCTAGACCTTGGTATGATGAATGATTTTCATGACCAATCAAATTAGGGTCTATGCTCAGTTTAGAAGAAAGGAATGACTATGTGTCCTCGATTCAGGAATTTTGTGATATCTTTGCTTGGAATTATGATGAGTTGAGAGGTATTTCTTTCATCCTGGCTATTCATATGATTCCTCTAAAGAAAAGTAGTTGCCTTGTGTGTCAAAAAGTAAGGCCTATGCCTTTTGAATTAAGGGATGGGCTATTTGAAGAATTGACCAAATTACGAAAAGTTGACCTGATATTTTCCGTTCAACACAGAGAGTGGTGTTCACCATTGTTATCAAGAAGAATAATAATAATCAAATTTGGCTTTGCATAGATTGTAGAGAGCTTAATAAGTAGAAAGTTAAGGATTACTATCCATTACCATTTATTGATCAGATTTTGGATCAATTAGTGGGTAAGAAAATCTATTCATTCATGGATTCCTTTGATGGATATAACCAAATGGCTATTGCTAAGGAAGATAAGTTGAAAACGACATTTTTCACTATCTTTGGTATTTGTGTATCATGTGATGGCCTTTAGTTTATGCAATGCACCTGGTTCTTGGCAACGTACAGCAGATAAGACTTTTGGTGACATCTCCCCTAAGGAATTAAAAGTCTTCACTAAAGATCTAGGGGCAACCACCAAGGAAAGACAATTGATCATTTTAAGGAAATTTTTTTAGTGTTGTAGACAATTCTGCATTGCTCTTAATCCATGAAAGCGCGTCTTTGGAGTGCCCTATGGGTTGTTACTGGGCCATGTGGTTGGCTCAATTGGTATTGCAACTGATGACCCTAGAAAGATGAAGGTTATAGTCTCTATGAGCCCACCATCATAGACTCCAAAAGAGGTACACAACTTTCTGTCATCAATGAGATATTGTTGGAGATTTATCAATGTACTGGTAGAAAGAGCATTGCCATTGACAAACCTCCTATCTTTTAACTGTCTATGTGAGTGGAATGAAGCATGTCAAGTATCCTTTGAGGATGTGAAGCACGAACTAGCGAAAGTGTCAATCCTATAAGCACCAGAAGAAGAGGTGAAGTTTTCTATATATTTTTAGTAGCCACAATGCACAGTATCATGCAGCTGCTGCTGTTTAGCCCAAATTTAGGAAGAGAAATTGTATCATCCAATTGCCTTTGCTAGTAGGAAATTGGTGATATCTAAAGTCAATTATACTTGTATAGAGAAATTGTGCCTTGGAATGGTCTTTGCGACAAAGAAATTTAAGCATTATATTCTCTATGAGAAGGTGGTATTTTTTATGAAGTCAGAAGGACTTAGACTATGGATGAACAAGTTGCAGCCATCTGACCATTTAGCAAAGTGGTTAATCACTTTGCAAGAGTTCAATTATGAGATTAAGAGCAAGCCACCGAAGCTACAAGGTATTGTGGAATGCCTTTTGGATTTCAGGAAGCCAAAGGAAGTTCTGGCTGAAGGAAGTGGTATTGAAAGTCTATTTAAAATCGATATTGCTTCCATTCCTTCCTGGTATATAGCCATAATGCATTATCTATCTACACGGGGATTTGGGGCTACTCTATCAAAGTTTGGGAAGAGAAAGATCAAGCAACAAGAATTATTCTTTTCGATTATAGCAGGTGTCTTGTATCGAAAAGGTGTAGATGATATCTATCATCAATGTGTAGTACTTGATAAGGTACCATTCATTCTTGGGGAGTGCCATGACTCAACATGTGGGGGACATTTTGCTAGACGGCTTACTACCCAGAAAGCTCTATGTGCTAGATATTGGTGGCCATCAATTTTCCAAGATGCTTTCAGTTATGTTAAGTGCTCTGATGTCTGCCAAAGACACGATGCTATGAGGGAGAATCGTAAGCGACCTCTAAACCCTATTTTGGGTAAGTTACCCTTTGAAAAATGGGGTATCGATTTTTTGGGACCAATATACCCTTCATCAACTATGTGTAAGCGGTATATTGTTGTAGCAACTGGCTACTTTACAAAGTGGTCGGAAGCTAGAGTAACGATGAAGGATAACACTAAGGAGATGGCTAGTTTCATTGTGGAGCAAATTGTTTGCCGTTTTGGTCCACCGAAGGAGATTTTGTCTGATCGAGGGAAACTTCTTGAATAAAGTTATAGTAGCCTTGATAGAAGCTTTGAAGATTAAGCACAATAAGACTAGCCCATATAATCCTCAAGCCAATGGCCAAGTTGAGAGTACAAATAAACAGTTGGTGGGAATCTTATCCAAGATAGTATTGGAAAGTAAGCATGATTGGGATAAGAAATTGTATGTGGTAGTGTGGGCTTACAACATGACATTCAAGAGAGCTACATGTCACACCCTGTTCAAGCTAGTGTATGGGGAGGAGTGCATTTTGCCATTGGAAATAGAGGTTCCCACTATGTGTTTTGCCCTCAGTCATTCATTGGGAGAGGTAAAAGTGTTACAGGAAAGATATACTTCTCTTACACATATTGATGAAATTTGGTTGCAAGCTTTACTACATCAAGAAGTAGGGAAGAAGAGAATGAAAGTCCTTCATGATCTTTGGGCTAAAAAGTACAAATTTGTGAAGGATCAATTAGTGTTGTATTATGATGCTCATCATGAGCTATTTCTTGGTAATTTGGAACCCAAATGGGATGGACCATACAAAATTGTATGTTTAGGGAAAAATGGCTCTCCTTTTAGCAGATTTTTACGGGTAGAGTTTAAAACTAAAGTTAACTTTAATAAGCTGAAGCCTTACTATTTGTAAGGACTAGTGTTGGGCTTGGTGCCTGTGCAGGTCGTCTCCTTCAGGATTCAACTTTAATTTGCAGTACATATCAAGACAAATAGATGGGAAGACTCATTCCTTATTTGGAGCATTTGTATCTAGAGCAATGTTACCACCAAGGTCTAGTCATCCAGTGGAGTATCCCATAATCCACGATGAAACCTCGGGCGAGGACATCACGCCAATCCAACTGTGGTACCAGTCGTAAGTAACGTATTTCTAGATTGATGAATGCTTGCTTTGATTCCCACATAAGATGCATTAGACCTGCACGAGAATGGTTTATTGAAAAGTATAAATTCATCACAAACATTTGAAAGGTGGAGTTTGCAAAGTGCTTGCATCAAAAGAAGCAAATTGCATCTAGTTGCTATGCGACAAATTCATACATGGCATAAATAATATATAAGACTCCAAGGTACCATTGACTCTCCTTTTTTGGAAAACAATAGATAAGTATTTTTACCCCATTTCTAATATAATGTTGTCTTTGACAGGGAGACTTGCTAGTAGTTATGGGATAAGATTCGTAATGTCTATGATAAATAGAGCCTTGCCTCTTAGATGTATTGGTTGAAGCAACTCATGGACCTTTGTGTATGGAGGAAACTTTCATGTGTGTTCGTTTAAATGATTTTCATTCTATTTTTAGCCACTTCTCTTAACAAGGGATTGAATTTAAGAACAATATTCCTTCCTTGTTCTTGTTGGTTACATTGCTTGAGTTAGGGGACACATTTTGTATTACTGTATGTAAAAATATGCCTACTAATGGACTGAAATTCTAGGATGAGGGTGCACTCTTGAGTGAAGAGGCTAAAAAAAAGAATGTAGATGCTTTCCACACCTCTCATGCTTTGACAGTTAGAGGCAATAATGGTAGAAGCAGTAATGAATGCCATGGGAGAGACACTATTGGGACCTAAAACGGCCCCAACATTGGCTCTATGGCACTAGCCGGGCTTCTACTACACACCTCAAACCACCCCCGACGGCCTCGCAGCCAGGAGCCTCTAAAAACTTTGCATAGTAGGGCTATTATCACCATATGCAGTATGGACAGCATGAATACCATTATGAGCAGCAGCCACATTGGTATAACCATCCATATGGACATCATGAGCATTATGGTCATGAGCATGGATAGCCGTCTGTTGTTCATGAGTAGCAAGATGACTATGAGCAGCATGTCAGAACTATTACTGAGCTGACCAATGGTGATGAGCAGGTGTGTAAATTGCTATCTAAGGCTAAACGCATTAGACACCTTACTAGTGATACGATACAAAAATTGCATGCTGCGGGCTTATGCTATCAATGTGCTAAGCCAATATCTTGTAATCATCAAGCCACATGCAGGGCAAAAACCACCAAAATACTCTTGGTATTAGAATATTATGATGCAAAGGATGGAGAAAATCTTGTTGAAGACCATTTTGGTATGGGTCCACAACAAGAACCTCAGTTCAAGAAAGCAGATCATGGGCAACATGTGGATTTGGATGATCATGAAACACCATATTGGGGAATATGGGAATTTTTCATAAGTTTGGGACACGTGGTCAAATCTTTGGATTTATCATAACTTGAACACTATAACTCCAAATCGAGCACTCTATAGCTCAATAGATTCCATTTTTCAAGTGATTTCCAATGATAGGTCACATCATATGGTTTTGAGAAACTTATGGGCATGTTATCCGGGTGTCACCTTTTTAGTATTCGAAAAATGGGAATTGGGAGATTCCCAAACTCACTAATATTGTGTTATGACCCCATGCGGGAGCCCCGTCAGTCTACAGACCTACAGTTTAAATGCTTGGACATCACTAAGAATGCAGGGTCCATGAATATGCAGCACTTAGGGGTTGATGGAGTCCATGCAATGGTTACTTCAACCTCATATGCTTCAGTCATACAGAGCATCGTGATGTCTGAGAGGCTTATGGAAGAGCTAGAGGATACCACCATGCTGATCATGCTTCTAGCCGTACTTGACTTTGACCTTATGAAAGCTGATCCAATGCATGGCAGCGATACCACTTTCCCTTTTGATCCAGGTGGCTACAGGCTGACCTCGACCCTCTGCATAGACTAGTACTACTCTTGAATATTAGGCAATCTTTTACTAGGTCTATGCCAAGAACCCCCCCACTATCTTTTGCCACTTGTAATGCTATACAGAGTAGTACTCTGTAGCCCACTACTTGGCTATACCAATAAGTCCGATCTTTGTTTTTGAGGACAAAAACTTCATTTTGAGTGGGGATGGATTGTAATGGAGGAAAATACTTAGGTCAAGTTGACCTAAGTATAAAAGGTGTAAGGGACACTGCATAGGCACCATTTGATGAATACATATTTGTCCTTTCACCTTCTTCACCTTCTTCCCTGTCCTTCCATGGCTGCCAGCCATTTCTCTCTCCTCTTATTATCTTTCTCTCTCTCTACTTCTAGTCTTTCTCTCTCCTCTTCACCCTCTTTCTCTCTCTTTCTCTCTCCTCTCCACAGTCTCTCCCTTCTCCTTCTCTCTCGTAAGTCCCCTCTCTCTACTTCTAGTATTTCTCTCTCCTCGTCACCCTCTTTCTCTCTCCTCTCTACAGTCTCTCCCTTCTCCTTCTCTCTCCTAAGTCCCCCTTCATTACATCATTGTGTGTGGTTCATGTGGTGTTTGTTGAATATTTAAATTTTTTGTGTTGTGTTGTGCATCCAACAAAGTCAAATATTCTCACCGGCATTGCTTAATGTCTCATTATCGGGTTGTGAGTGAGGCTTGCTCTCGATCACCGCTCACATAACATCTCTTTTTTGGTGCCCTCGCTGAGGAGTGTCAAAAAAGTTGACTTTGTGTGTGATTTCGTGGATTGGTTTCTTGTTTGTTTTTTTTTTCTGATGGCGAGTTCTTTTCCTCAATTTTAAAGAAAAAGGGAGAGGATCCTTAGCGATTCCTCAAAAAATTGGAGCTTGGATGTATTATCCAACGAATAAATGACTCAACCCTGAAACTCCAAATTTTGAAATTTCAATTGTTGGATGAAGATCGTAATTGGTTTGAAGATTATGAAAAGCCCCTTAGATTGAGAAATCCTCCTATTCCTATGGAATATGAAGCAACTAAGCATGCGTTTCTTGACTGTTTTAAGGAAACATCAACTTCTTAGGATCTTTGGAGAAAAATAGAAACTTGCCAGAAAATAGAAGATTGGACCATAGAATTTTTTGCATTAGAGTACACTAGACTTTGGGATTGTTGGAATGTGTCTTTAGGCCTAGGAGAGAGAGCACCAAAAATGTTGAAAATTAAACATTTTGTTGAAAAATTGCAAGGAGAGGTGAGGAAAAAATTGAAAATTAAGGAACCCAATACTTTTGAGGAAGCTGTACTAATTGCCATAGAAAAATAGAGAAAATTTGAGAAAATTAAAAAAAGAGAATCATTTAGAACACGTGTTGAAAATAGAGACCAAAATTGGCAAGGGGATGGGAAAAATTTTCAAGGTCTAACGAGACAAATGCCCAATTAGCACTAGAGATTGAGGAGATCCCAGTCCCAAAGATCCAAAAGCTCAATATGCATAACCTGCACTGCTCAATGTCTAATAAGCAAACAAAGATGCTCCCACTGGCATAAAAGTCATAAGTGTCAAGAAAATAAGCTCAAACAAAGCATGTAAGAGCACCAGTGATGGAGTATCCAAGATCATACATCAGTAAGACATCCAGAGCATATGAGCAGTCAAGTATCCAATGATAGCATCCAATGTCATGAAGACAATCCCAATCAATCTCTAACGAGCCAAAGCAAGATCAAAATAAGCTCCAAAATATCCAAAGTCAAGCCCAAACAAAGTTCCAGTAGCATTCAAGTTCAAACAATGTAACTAGCATGTGTAGGTAACATAAGCATCAAGCATGTACCAACGGGTCATACATAGATCATAGGTATAACCTCTGTCACAAAGCATGCCAGTGAGAAAGGGAAAACTTCCATTAATTGTATTCTTCTAGAAAATCAGGATGTAGAAAATAAAATTGTTGATGTAATGCCTGCAATTAATAGAAGGAGAGATATTGAGAGAGATGAACATGAAACTAGTAAAGTTGGTGAGGAAAGAGGAAGAAAAACTAAAAGAGGAGAGAAGAGAGAAGAAAATGAATCGAGAGCGTCTAGAAAACATTATCATGCTATTGATATTCCTTTGGGGGAAGGAGAGAGTGACTATGACCTTAAAAGGGATATGATGGGTAAGAAAACTGATATATCTTTTGCCCAGTTGATGGAGTCATGCCTAAGATGAGAGGACAATGGAAGAAATTAGTGAATCCAAAATATACGGAAAAAAAGAAAGGAACGATGAGAGTTTTGAGTGTAGAAGAGTTGCTTGATATTTGTCCTGTTGTTGATGCTTGGCATAATAATCAAAACATAGTATTGATGAAGGAGCGCAAATCAGTGTGATTACTCAGTTTGGACTTTGAATTATTGAAGGGTCTAAGTTTCAAATCAAGCTTGCTAATCATGCTAAAGTCAGGTGTTTAAGTATCATTCAGAATTTGGAAGTGAAGGTTTATGGTATGTTTTGAAAATTGATTGTCATGTCATGCCAACAGGGTTGGGAGCTTTTCCGCTTATATTGGGTAGACCTTGGCTTAGGCAAGCAAGAGCAATTCAAGATTGGGGACAAGGTATTATAACTATTTATGATCAAAGAGGAGTACCAAAGAAATTTGATATGTTGTCAAGAAAGGAATTGGTGAATGAGGATGATAGTGAAGAAGATGATGATGAAGAGAGTGATAGTTCTTCTGAGAAAGATGATAGTGAGGAAGAGAGTTCATAGAGTGATTCTGATCGAGAGGTGTCATTTGTTGCAGTTGAGTTAGTTAGTCTTGAGGGAGAAGAAGAGAGAATAGAGGATGAATTTTTGAGTTTTTTGGAGGACCATGAGGGGGAGGGCTTAGAAATTGTAAGGTTTCAAGATGAAGTTGAGGGTTCGAATTTGTTGCTTGATGAGGTTTTTGAGATTTGTTATGAGTTTGGTAGTGAGTTTGTTGATCAAGAGAGTTTTGAGGTTATGGATTTTGACTCTTGTTGTGATTTTGGTGTTGGTATTGTTGACTCTGATGAGTCTTGTGAGTTGGTTGTTGTCAGAGAGAGAACCAGGGAGAGAGAAAGAGGAGAGAGAAAGACTGCAGAGGAGAGAGAAAGTCTGCAGGGAGAGAGAGAATAAGAGTAATGAGGAGAGAGAAAGACTAGAATTGGAGAGAGAAAGACAGGAAAGATGAGGAAGCCATGGAAGCTTGGAACAAGAAGGGAGAGAAAGATTGTAAAATGTATTGATTTGCCAAAAGATGTGAAAAATTACAACTTCTCTCCTTATATACCAGTGTCTATGTGACATGGCATATTATTAGCATTCTAACTATTCCCAGCTTCTTACAATCCATCCCTTCCCAAAAGTTTTTGTCCTAAAAAACAAACCTAGAAAGAACTAAAGAAGAGATGGATAGAACAGAGTACTACTCTGTTTTACAGCTTTACAAATGGGAAATGAATGAAGAATTATCATTACAAGGGCTGAATTTGAAGAACGGAAAGAGGACCCCACTATATACATGATTTGAAGAACTTCAGAAACAATTGGAGCCATAGAATCTTCAACAAATAGTTCCAGAAGAAAATAGACAGCTTGCTGAAATAACAGTCCTTGCTGGACTAAATCTGCCATAACTTTTGATAGAAGTGTCCAAACGAGATGTACCACATATAAAAACGAAGCTCTTGAAGAGTACTTTAAGCTCATGTAGATAGCTCAATTCTGAAAATGAAGTACGACAAAAACTGTTCTAAAATAGCATGCTGTCCTGAACCAGTCTGCATCAATACTAGCTCCATAAGCAATAGGCTTCAGCCACCAATGTATCCCTCAAGTATGGATACTCATCCAATATTGAATCAGGTCTCCAAGAAGCCTCTTCAGAGGGTAAACCTCTCCATTTAATCAAATATTCCACAATAGAACGTGATCGAAACTTCTTTTCATGCTGACCTATAACAGCCTCTGGGATGTACTGAACAAGACCATCTTCATCAATAGGTGGCAGCTCATCAACTAAATCCATTGGATCACCATAATAGGGCTTGAGCTGACTAACATGGAAGACGTTATGAATCTTTGTAGAAGAGGGAAGCTCTAGTCTGTATGCCAAATCTCCAATCCGCTTAAGGATCCTGTAAGGGCCATAGAATCTATGGGAAAGCTTATTACTGGATCCATCTTTCAATGTAGAGTACTTGGATTTGGGCACCTTCAACAAAACCAGCTCTCCTTCCTGGAACTCTAAAGGCCTCCTCTTCTCATCAGCATACATCTTCATCTGATCTTGAGCCTTCCTTAGATTCACCTTGCATTGCTGAAGAAGGGTCTGCATTCTTTCCAACTCTTCCTTCCCATGAGGGTTGATCTTTTCATTAAAAATGACTGTGGGCAAGGGCACCTTGTAACCATACAAAGCCTCAAAGGGTGAAACTCCTATGCTCGCATGAGTGGAATTATTATAAGCAAACTCAGCCAGGTGTAACCAAGAATCCCATGAGGTTTGGACATCATAGCAAAAATGGTGAAGATAAGTCTTCAACCATTTATTAACTCTCTCTGTCTGTCCATCAGTTTGGGGATGATAAGCCATAGATGGAGCCAACTTAGTACCCATAGATGTAAATACCGCTTGCCAAAAGTTACTCATAAACTTTGAGTCCCTATCATGGACAATCACCTGCGGTAATCCATGTAATCTGAAAATATGCTCCATAAACTGGTTGGCCACTTGAGAAGCAGTAAACTGAATTTTTGTTGGGATAAAATGAGCTGCTTTGGTAAGTCTGTCAACCACCACATAAATACTATTCCACCCCTTCTTGGTAGTAGGTAAGCCAGTGATAAAGTCCATAGTAATATGAGTCCATTTACCCATAGGAATAGGCAATGGCTGCAACAAACCTCCTGGCTTATGGGTGCTATCCTTATTTTGTTGACAAGGCATACACTTCATAACGAAGTCCTTGACATCTTTCCACAGTCTTTTCCAATAAAAGCTCTTGCTGATCCTGTCATAAGTCTTGAAAACTCCCAAATGTTCAGCTAAAGGCGAAGAATGCAACTCCTCCATAATTTTTCGCTTGAAAGAAGAAGTAGAGGGAATAACAATCTTGCCCTTCCACCAAATAAGACCATTTTTAAGCTGGTAATGTGAGTTTTCTTCCATAAGACCTTGCTGTAATTTCTGAAAGATTTGGCTGAATTCCTCATCTAAGAGATATGCTTCTTGTAGCTCTTCAATCCAATCACTATGTAATTCTGTCATGGCTGATACTTTGCAGGCCCACATACGAGAAAGAGAATCAGCCACTATGTTATCTTTGCCCCTTGTATGAGTGATGTCAAAGTCATAATTTTGTAATGTTGCTACCCATCGTCTTTGCTTTGGAGTGAGATTTGACTGAGTAAGGAAATACTTGAGTACCCGATGATCACTATGTACTCTGAACCGGCTGCCATATAAGTAATGGTGCCATTTCTTGATTGCATGCAGAATAGCCAACATTTCCTGGTCATAAACATTCATGGCCATCTCCTTATCAGTAAGCTTACGGCTTTCAAATGCAATTACTCCATGCTCCTGAAGCAAAACAGCCCCAATGCCACGGCCACTAGCATCACACTGTATAGTAAACTCTTTAGAGAAATCCAGGCATACAAGAATAGGAGCAGAGGTAAGTAATTCCTTTAACTGGTTGAAGCTGCTATCTGCAAGAGCATCCCAAAAGAAAGCCTCTTTCTTCAACCTGTCAGTTAAAGGGGCTGCAATTGCTGCATAATGCTTTATAAATCTGCGATAGAATGAAGATAGACCAAGAAATCCTCTAAGAGAGGTAGTAGTAGTAGGCGTTGGCCAATCTTTTATGCATTGCACCTTCTTGGAATCAGCCTGTATTCCTTTTTCACTGACTATATGTCCCAAGTATTCCACTTCAGTCTGCATGAAAGAACACTTCTTCTCCTTAGCAAAAAGCTTATGATGTCTCAACACATCAAAAACCTTCCTCATATGCGACAAATGATCCTGTAAAGTTTTGCTATAGATCAAAATGTCATCAAAGAACACCAGGACAAACTGAAAGAGGAAAGGTTGTAGAATCTTATTCATCAGGCTTTGAAAGGTAGCTGGAGCATTTGTAAGGCCGAATGGCATCACCAAGAAATGGTAGAGCCCACGATCAGTCCTAAAAGCAGTCTTGACCTCATCACCCTCTCTCATACGAATCTAATGATACCCTGATCTCAAATCAATCTTCGTGAAAAATCGAGCCCCCTTAAGCTCATCAAGCAAATCATCTATCCTGGGTATAGGATACCTGTTCTTCACTGTTATCTTATTGAGATTCCTGTAGTCAATGCACATTCTGAAAGATCCATCTTTCTTTTTGACTAACAGGACTGGGGATGCATAAGGTGAAGAACTTGGTTCAATGAATCCCATTTCAAGAAGCTCTTTGATTTGCTTGGCTACTTCCTCTCGTTCACATTTTGATAGTCTGTAAGGTGGCTTATTGATTGTCTTTGAGTTGGGTTCCAAATCAATGGGGTGATCCACCGCTCTCTTAGGAGGCAATGAAGTAGGTACTTCAAATAAATCTCTATACTCCTCAAGAAGAGCTGTCAAGGCTGGATGGTTTGCTGAATTGTTGGGCTGATCCTGTGTTTCTTTGTTCAAATGCAATACAAATATCTGTGAGCGCTTTTTGTACTCTTTCTTGAGTTGTTGAATGGTGATAAGCTGAAAATCAGATCTACTAGGGATTCCCTGTAAACGGATGAGCTGTCCATTGGAAAAAAACTCCATATATAGCTGTGAGAAATCCATAGTAATCCTGCCTAAGGTTATCAACCAATCACAACCAAGTACAATATCTATGGGCCCCATTTCCAAAGTGATTAGGTTTACTTTGACTTCAAAATTTTCAGCCATCTGCAAAGAAACCTGTGGGCAAATTTGTGTGTTGGTTTCCTCTTCACCATTAGCCACTTGTACTCGAATGGGCTGCTGTAAGTCGGTGGGAACACAATTCAACTTGTACATAATAGATTTATTGACAAAACTGTGAGTACTACCACTATCTATCAAAATGAACACTGGCTTTCCACATATGCTTCCCTTCATACGAAGTGTATTAGGGCTCTTAGATCCCGTCCAAGCATCCATAGAGATAGAACAATTAGTGGCAGCAGGCAACTCATTACAAAATCCACCAGGATCAAATGGGATATCACCGCTGGATCAAAAGGAAAAGAGTCAGATGGATCATAGAAGTACTCCTGTCCACCATCATCCTCGAAATCTTCATTTTCAGCATTGATTGTGACTGCATTAACTTCATCTATGTCATTTTCAAAGTCCTCAAGAACGAGCATACTCTGAAACTTTGGCTTGGCATTTTTGTATACACACTTTGAAGCATGGTCAGGAGTATACTTTTCTCCACACTTGAAGCATAAGCCTTTATCCTTTCTTTCCTTGTAAAGATCCATGAGAATATTTCTAGAATTTGTATTGGCTGAAGTGGACTTAGGCTTATTGTCACCTTGCTTAAATTCAACCTTTGGACTGTTTGCTGTCCTGAAATTGCTTTGAAGCCTAGAAGCATTAAATGGAGGATAAGTTGGTATCCGTAAGCTCCCACTAGGCATATGATTGCTGCCATAATTGTTACCAACTTGCCCTTGCTTTAAAACAGTCCTTGGCTGTCCATAACTTGGCTGAAATGAAGACTCTTTCCTATACTTTCTTCCATAGCGCTCTGCAAGCTCAATAGCCTTGAAAAGTGAAGTAGGATTCTGCGCCATAACATCAGTTGACAAGGATGGTTCTAAACCATACATAAACTTGTGTAACTTGGCCTCATCACTGATGTTTTCCACATACATGGTCAAGTTGAGGAATTGGTTTGTATATTCTCTTACACTTAGGCCCCTTTGTTCCAAACCATACCATCTTCGTTCTAACTTCTCTTTTTCAAGAGGTGAAACAAAGACTTCAGCCATAAGTGCCTTGAAAGCTTCCCAATTCTCAGTAAGTACATTCTCTTTTTTGATATACCTCCACCAAGTGTGGGCAAATCCTTCTAAGTGCAAGGAGGCAAAGTGTATCTTCATATCATCAGTTTTAGGGAATATGTCAAAATAAGACTCCATCTTAGAGGTCCATTCCTCTAATTCTGATGGTGAAGATGACTGGCCATTGAATTTGGATAAAACAATTTTGTCCTTGAATTCTCTATCATGAAAGGGTTGCTATCCCAAAACTGGCTGATCAGGATTTCTAAGTACAGAACCCCCAAATTGAGATTGAAATCTTCCAACAGGTGGCTGAGAATTACCATGTAATCTTCCTGTTGGTAAGGCACCCCTGGAATTTTGAGTATGCAGTCCAAAAGTTTGAGTATTGGCTCCATTCAAACTGCCCAAATAGTCATAATACCTTTGTGAAGCTTCTCCTACTTCATACTGACTATTTGGTATGCCTCTTCTTCCAATGATCCCATCTCCATGACCATTTTGATTGGATGGCTGAAGTGGGACTGAAGGGTCACTGTTTGAACAAGCCTTCTCATTGGCTTCTTTTGATCTCGTTTGTGGCTGCATTAATTGAGAGAATTTTGCCATAACTTGAGCATTAGATTCTACTAATTTATCAATGGAAGCCTTGGTTTGGGTAGTTAATTCCATCAACTTCTCAACAGTAGACTTCGTTTGACCATGAGATAGAATCATCTGCTCCATTGCTGTCAAAATGGCCTCATGACGCTCCCTATGTCTTAGTTCATGGACACACAGAGTATCATTGAGTATACTGATCTCTCCTTGTTGTTGAAGCTCTTCAGGGTTCTCTTGAAGTGTGCTTTCCATCATGGAATCTCTGATTTGCTGTGCATAGTCCTCCTGGACCTTATTTTTGCCTTTATATCCTGCCATACTACTGCAGTCCTGCAGTACCCCCTATCAGTAAAACGGCTATAACTTTGGCTAGAAAACTCCGATTGCAAAACTTTTTTATGCGAATCGAAGCTAACAATGCCCTCTTCGAGATGAGCTATAGCACGCTATAACAGGTTTAGGACAGAAAATTCTGTAACTAAATTTCAGAGTCTGAACTGTCCAGTCCTGCACCCTGTTTAGACCTATAAGTGCCCTGTTTTGACCCTGTAATGCAAGAGAGTAACCTCAAATGGCTACCAAACCCTGCAAAGGGGTATATAGGACCTGTGGGTACCCTGTAGTACCTGCACCTGTGCTTCAGTATCAAAGGGTGTACCTGTATCCACCTGTAAATACCCTGTGGGTAACCTGTAAATTCTCTGTTTTACCCTGTTTTAATCCAGTAGGTACTTGAGTCGTTGGAAAGTCTTCAATATTCAATTCTCCACTCGCTGTACCTGTGTGAGGGATAAAACGGCAGGATGGGCTCCTAATCACCGGGAGGTGGGCAAAGTTCCCCCCGGGTTGGTTGGTTGCACCCCTTCGAGATCTTCGATAGTGAGGGAGGGTCACCTCTCTTTTGTCCCACTATCTCCGCCGGTATCCACCTTTTTCCTCGGTGGGAATATCAACATGGCAGAGGCTAGTGTGCTAAGAAATCAGCATGATATGCAATTCAAAAATATCCATTCAGCCTTTCATGAGATGCAATTGATTGAGATAAGAAAACTTGAGATGGAAGAAGGGTTTTACCTATGCAATTCAGTGACTCACTGATTGCTAGTACTTACCCTTTTACAATTTTCCAATTTAGGCAAAAGAGAATCAACCAATCAATTGGATTAGAGTAAACAAAGGCATCAATCAATGTATTCAGTCAATAAGATTCAAATGTTATGCTGAAATCTCAGATTGAGGCCTTTAATTCACTGATTGAAGCTAATATGCATTAGACAAGCATTGCATTCATGAGTAGGTGAATTCAAGTAAAGATTGGCTGAGAATTTGATGAAAATGTTCAATTATTTAATCTCTCAGTCAAATGGCTTAAGCTCAGCAATTGGATTAATGAGAGAGATTAAAAATTGAAGAGAAATACCTTGACATGGCTGAAAATAACTTGCCAAATGCTTGATAGGGCTCCTGTTTGTCCAATGTTAGCAAAATAATCCATAAGGCTTGCTTATCTGATGGTTGAGACCAATCTTGAAGCTTCAAATGCTTGAAATTGAAGCATTAAACCCGTTTCCCCCAAATTTTTGCTCCATAGAAGCTCTTGATCCTCAATCTTTAGCCATCCCGTGCTTAATCCTTGCAATTTGTTGAAGAATCCTTGCTGAAATGATTCCACGGGCCCAAAACGATGAAGAAACTTCTAGAAATTGTCAAGAAATGGAAGCTTGGGCTGAAGCTTTCATGGCTGCCCATGGATTGTTCACCTAGGGTTCAAGAGAGGCTGAGGAATCATGAATGGAGCTGAATCTTCCCTTGTTGCTGAAGATTTCTCTTGCCAAGGACCAAGGAAAGTGTCAGGAGCTGGAGATGAGGCAGGCTGAGCAGGGGCAGGGCTGGAATCAGCCCGAAAATTGCGTCGCAATTTTCGGGGCTGTTCCTGGCCTAAATGCTTGCTCAATCTTGAGCAAGCTGGTGCTCAACTTGAAGCTCTTGCTGAATAGATTCTATTCCAGGTGATTGTTGGTCAGGAAGATCAGAGATAAGAGAGATATGAGCAGATCTTGGGGCTGAACCTCCATGGAACCTGCAGGAATTTCTAGGAAAGGGGAAAGAGAAACCCCTCTTTTCCAAGTAACCACAGTTTGTTCTCAAACTAAGCCCGGTTAACCATCCTTTACCCTAGTTACCTTCAATTTTGCATAAAATTTAGTGACATCCATCCATTTAAGCCTTTACCCGCCATATCTGACCTTGGATATCTCCAGATGTAGTCATTTGCTAACTGTAGTTGTCCTGCAGCACTCCACTAGTCACTATCTTGTACCATTTTTGTCTGAAATTGGTTTTGAAATAGAAAAATAGGAGTGAAAATGGAAGAAAATAATGGATCAAAGACTGAAGCTCTGATACCACTTGTCAGAGAGAGAACCAGGGAGAGAGAAAGAGGAGAGAGAAAGACTGCAGAGGAGAGAGAAAGTCTGCAGGGAGAGAGAGAATAAGAGTAACGAGGAGAGAGAAAGACTAGAATTGGAGAGAGAAAGACAGGAAAGATGAGGAAGCCATGGAAGCTTGGAACAAGAAGGGAGAGAAAGATTGTAAAATGTATTGATTTGCCAAAAGATGTGAAAAATTACAACTTCTCTCCTTATATACCAGTGTCTATGTGACATGGCATATTATTAGCATTCTAACTATTCCCAGCTTCTTACAGTTGTTGATGGTAGCCCTGGAGAGGCTTTTGTTTGTGGTGTTGATGATGTTGTTTTGAGTAGACATGACCTCATGCTTCTTGTTAGTTGTGTGGATGATTGTTTGGTTTATTTTGGTAACAATGTCGAAGAGAAAATTTCATCTGATAGTCTTGTGGCTTCTTTGAG
This sequence comes from Lygodium microphyllum, assembly GCF_053477565.2. Classification (NCBI taxonomy): domain Eukaryota; kingdom Viridiplantae; phylum Streptophyta; class Polypodiopsida; order Schizaeales; family Lygodiaceae; genus Lygodium; species Lygodium microphyllum. The sequence continues at coordinate 46,594,197 of NC_141151.1, read as the reverse complement.
TTCTCCTAAAGTTTGTGATGATGTTTGTGATGACTTTGATTGGGGTTTTGAGGACCGTGAGAGTGATATTGATGAATATGTGAGAGAAAATTTGAATAAGGCTTTGGAAAGGATTGAAAAGTTGAGGGAAACGAGATCTAACACTAAGGGTAAAGAGTGTGAAGAAAATTGTGAGGTTGAAGTTGAAGTGGATTTGATAATTAAGTGTTTGGATGAGAATAATGACCTTAATGTGTTGCCTTAGGTTTTTGTATGTGATTCTTGTGGAAAGTCTCTTGAGATTGTTTGTGAGAATGATATGAAAAAGGTTGACCGTTGTGGAGCTGATGAGATGAAGTTTTATTGTTTGGATGAATGTTTTGGAGAGATTTCTTGTTTTGATGAGTTTCAATTTGTTGTGGATAATGGCGTCTTTGGATATTTTGTGGTGTTGGGAGATGGTTTTTTTGATATATTTGCAATCTTTGTGGTGGAATGGATTTTGGCAACATAGAAAGGGTTCAAACCTTGTTTCAAAACCCTAGCTTTGTCATGGTTTCCTTATGGGAGGATGGGAGGGATATGTAGATTGTTGTGGGTGATGAGATGTTTTGCTTTGACATTGTAAGTTATTTTGAGAATTTTGGATTTGAAAAATTTGAGGATTTTAAAGAGAAATTTATGGAAGACCTTTGTGTGTTCATTGAGAAGTGGTTTGATAATGATGTGTCATGGAATTTTTTGATTTATGAGTTAAGAGATGGAGAGTGGAATTCGATTTTTGAATTGCTCATAAATGATGCATTGTTTTATAAAAGAAACTACTGCACATGAATGTTTGAAGACTAGGGGAAGGGATAAATATGTCAAGCATTTTTGTGAAAACTGAAAACCCCTAGTCAACAAACTGTAGTTAAGTTTGATTTCTGCTAGCTTAGTTGTTTGTGTGATTGATTGCTTTGTAGTTGGATTTTTCGTGTTGTCTAATGTAGGATTTTTTTTGTCATTCTGTTTGGTTTGTTGAGTGTGGAAACTTGATAGCCTTGGTTGAGTTTGGTATTTTTTTTGACAGGTTGGAGTTGGAGTTTGTTAGTAGCCGTCAAACATTGTGTGCAAAAGATAAGTATTCTTGTCGAGACTTTTGCACATCATAGGAATTATGGGTTTGCGAGCACTTCACGTTGCACTTATTTGATTCACTGCACTCTGGGGTCATCTCCTATTCTTATCAAATACTTCCATGGCAAGGGTTGGGTTGAAGCATGTTTAGCACCATCATTGAGTACTAGCACGTCATGAGGCATGCTGCAGCTATATGTAGTAAATCTTAATTGCATGTGCACTAAGAGAGCACCTGTCATTGAGCAGAAACTTTTTCTTGCACACATGAGAGTTAGGATGTTCATCATTGAGTTAGGAATCTTTGGTTGAGTGGGAAAGGTGGTTGGGAGCGTTCGAGAGTTATGAGAAGGACGCCATCAGTTGTGAGAGATGGGTTGTTTTCTTGGTCGACATCTTGAGGACCATCGTTATTTTCCTGAGCGAAAGTGAGATTATGGGTGGGTGGAGTGGAGTATGATATTTCTTTTTATGAGAGTTGAGAGGTGAGGTTAAGGATTTATCTAATCAAGAAACTATGTTTTCATATTGCATGGCACATGAGCACATGTAGATAGGCTAGGCACAATTCTTTTGTGCATTCATATTTTCCGTGTGAAGCATCCCTTGAATGATTGCATAGCATGGATCCTACATTGCATTTTTTCTCCAATCATGAATGGATGGACACGATGTACATTTTTCAAAGCATATTCTTATTAGGGCACATTGCATGAACAAAGCCAAAAGCCTAAAAATCAATGTGGGTATGTGAGAGAAAAACTATATAAAGGAAGCCTAAAAATCAATGTGGGTATGTGAGAGAAAAACTATATAAAGGAAAAACTATATCCTAAGAAAACTTCTTGTATCTTGAGAGGAGAGTGGAGGGTCGCATGCGAGAGTGTGCTCTTGGCGTGCTCATTTGTGAAGTTGGAGAATTTAGACATTGAAGTGTCGAGTGTTGGCTCAAGGTTGTCAAGTTATGAGAATTCAATTCAATTGGTTTTGTCGTCAAGTTTGTGTTTTTTTGAACAATTGTCATAAGGTTTGTGTGATGCTATACTCGGATTTGGGTTTTTTAGTTGTTTGAGCTATGAGAGGCATTGTTTGGCATTTGGTTTCGCGTGTGGTTCATGTGGTGTTTGTTGAATATTTAAAATTTTTATGTTGTGAGAATATTTTTAGTCAAATATTCTCACTAGCACTCCTTAACGTCTCGTTATCAGGTTGTGAAGAGTGAGACTTACTCTCAATGGCCGCTCGCGTAAAAACGTGTAGGCATAGGTATTTTAAGTGGATACCCTAAATATTAATTAAAAATAATAAACATGAGGAAAATGTATTGACAGAGGCATCTATGTATTGAACTTGGAGAATATATAGTCAATATGGGACATTTCCTATCGAGACATTCATACAAATTGCATGCAAAGTTGAGCAATGCTTGCAAACCTTGGATGGATGTGGAATGATGTTGAGCATGCTATGTATACTTGAAACTAATTTGCATAGGCTGTTCAACCCATAAGGCACTCAAGTAGTGGAATTTTGGATCAAGACAGGTGGTGCACTGAGTGTAGGGATTTTGGGGCTGCCACAAAAAGTCAATTGTAGAAAATCACAAATATTGAGTTGCAAAAAATTCTATAGATTTTTTGTCATAAAAGTTAATAGATAATGTCAAAGAAGGCATTGTACTCTTTGGTTTGAATCAAGAAGCATGTAGTTTGGAGAAGGAAGAGTCACCCAATTGAGAAACTTTCAATGCACTCAACCAAACCCTATGCAACCATGAAATGTGCCATGTAGTGAGGTATAATGATATGACCTGCAAGCATAATGAAGTGGCATCAAAATTGGATGAGTTGATTGATCATATGGCCTAGATGGATAGCTACTCCAAGATGGACATGTTGATTGACCAAATTGCCTTTTCTAACAAACAAACCACACTTTCACAAACACAAATCCAAAAAACCTTGGATAGGCTTACAACACTCATCTTGAGATGACCACAAATCATTCGCAAGACAAAGAGAGTAGAGATAGAACCGAATCAAGGTAGCCGAATCCATCCCCTAATGCCAACTCTCAACCCAAGTCAAAGTAGCTCACTTTGCCTCCCAATGCAAACTTTCAGCCTAGAATTGGGAGTAAGGACTCTCCAATAGCAACTTTGAAGTGGGTGAGCCTTTTAATAGAAATGAAGAGTCAGTGATGAGTGCCTTTCCTATGCATCCTGACATGAGACGTTAACACCCACTTTTGAGTAGATTTTAGTCTCATAGTGAACAAAATGAATAGCATGATAATCATGGGCAACATGGCCAAAATGGAAAGCATGAATATATAATGAGTAGCATGGCCAAAATGGGTAATATACATATAATTATGTAGCATGGCCAAAATGGGCGCATCATGGGTATAATGGGAAACATGCTTATAATGGCCAACATAGCTTAAATGGATAGCAAGGTGCTTACAATCGAGAGATCTACTAGGACAAGATAATCCTCACAAAATACAATGGGCTATTATCATCCCCATCAAATCTAGAAGAGTGGACAACCAATGTAAATTTTATTTTGACCTCTACCCCAATGGGTGAACAAAAAATTCATTTTGCAACTCTCCATCTTGAGGATTTTACACATACTTGGTGGCACTATGTTAAGCATTAAAAGTAGCCTTTGGAGGACTTCAAAGCACACATGGTGCAAGTATTTTCTCTCTAGTTGAGATGGAATAGTTGGCTATAGGAGGTGGTACCAACTAGACCAATATAGCTTATCCATGAGAGGATATACAAACCAATCTCTCAATTTGATAATGCATGTGAAAAGTATTAACGATTATGCTAAATTGCATAAATATATTTATGGGTTGGAACCCATTTTGTTTGCAGATGTAATGGCCCAAAATCCCACTATAGTTTTCCAACCAATAGTGTTGACCGAAATGTATGCCCATAAATACAAGAACGATGTTGGATTTCATCATAGTTTTGGATATTAGAGGCTATAAACTAGATAAAGGCCTCAATGAGGTGCTTACAGGGGAGTAATGTGCCTTATAGTACTTTGAAAATAACCACTTACCCACTATTTATTTCTTCAAAACGACAACCAAATTATAGGGTGGCAAGCAATACAAACCAAGAAATGCTTTAGTCTAAGGTAGCAAAGGGGGACAAAAAATTCATCTTGCTAGACCTCTTTAGAGAGTGTAAAGAGAAAGGATTGTGTTTTTTATGTGAGAAAAAGTACACTATGAATCATGCATCTAAATGTGCTTACAAGAGGGCTAAACTCAACAGCATGTATGCCTTGGAGGATGTGGAAGAAGATGATGAGGATCTCGATGCTATGGTATATGTTTGTAATGAGGATTATGATGAAGACATGGGCTAAGAACAGTTCTATGATCCTTCATTAGGGCCAAAAATGCTTCAAAAAATGTACTTTTGTTAATCACGAGATTAAGGAAAGGGCCAAAGAGAGTTTGCCACGTGTGCAAGAATATGGTATTCTTGTCTCCTCCTTTTTGGAGATAGTAGAGTCGACTCTGTGGTTCTCTTCTCTCTTTTAGCCAAAATCTCCAAACTCTGACATGTTTTGATGGTCTCGAAGTCCTTATTTAATTATAAAATCTGACAAAACCGGTTATGATAACGATGTTGTGAAGTTAATAATAACTTTTTTGAAAGTCAGGAGCTTTTGGTGCCCCCACTATATTTTCATTAGTCTTTTCACTATTTCTTCTTTGTTCATTCATCTTTCTCGGTGAGCTTCTTTCTTTGCTCATTTACCTTTCTCAGTGAGCGCTTTTCTATGCAATTTCAATCTAAGTGTGGCATCTAAAAGGCGCTCGTCTCGTTTAATAAACTCCTGCACTATCTATGGCCAAGGAGTAGACGGAAATTGGGAGCCCAAAACCTTTTGCATTAACGATTGGGTGACCATGTTGCCCTCTTGGAAAGGCTCTCACAAGGTCAAAAGAAGAAAAAGAGAGGATATAAAACATCACTAGAAAGGGTGTATCATTGCTTTCAAAATTACGCATGAAGGGTGGTTAGTCAAAGTGCAACATGTTTACATGGCCAAGGATATGCACTTATCTCCTAACGAACGTGTTTGCTAGCAAACACATTGTAAGTCTTAAGTTGATAACATATATGATTTTTTTAAAAATTTAAGCAAGTATTAATATTGAATTCTTCATTGTAGATATATTTCCATCAACAAGTATTGAATGGCAACTTGTGGAGAGTTTTAGTGGAACTTTGAATGCGATTCATAAGGCGTTTGCAAACATTGTATATGTTGATGAGACCGTTGGTTCTCTCATGGTTTATCCCCTTACATATTTTTGTGGGTTGCTTCAAAATAGCAAACTGATAGAGAACAAAAGTATCTTGGCTAAGTAGAAATTTTGCAAGAGCAGAACTAGATAACATTATAGGGAAGCTTTGGAAATCTAGAGATGTTGACCATAAGGGCAACACCATGAGGTGTATTGTATGTCCCCCAATGCTTGTCTCTGTGTTATATAATATAGCACGACAAACTCTTGCTTTGGGTTTTGATTATAGGAGATACAAACTTAAACTAGGCATGTGGATTCCCTTGGATTCAGATACAGATTGCATGGCCTTCAATCTTAAGGTGCAAGTTATAGAAAAGGAGGTAAATATCACTTCCAATTGGAATCTTAAAGATGTAAGGGATACCTTGGAGATGCTAGACTGTACATCCCTAGAATATAAGTTCAAGGTAAATGGTAAAGTAGTAGGGAAAAGAGCTGAACGCTTTTTCTCTTGTATGAGTTGCTTGCCTCCTTCAATTGTAAGCTTTGAGCCATAAAATTGAAAACATTACATTGGACAAAAAGCTTTTCATTGAATGAAGAGTTACAAAATTGAAGTGTAGATATAAAAGATCTTGCCATTTGTATCTATTTGTCTTCTTTCATCATTGTAACTTCTTCATCACTTTTTGAAAAGATAGATCTTGCAGTTGCAGTGGCTTTTTTTTGGTTGGTTGAAGAATTTAACTTGGACAGGGGCCCTTTTCTCTTGAGGGGATAGATGAGAAGATGGATGAGAAAGTGTTGGCATTTCTGTCTTTATGGAGCTTGCCTTACTTGTCTTTCCAGATGACTTGCCTTTTGCCTTACTCTTAGTTAAGGATTTAAGTGGAGGAGAGTCGGGGTTGACTAGTGTGATTGCCTTGTCCTCAATACATCTCTCTCTTATCCACCATGTGTATGAATCGGGGTAATCTTGGCACTGCAAGGAAAATTGAAATAAGTTGTTAGATGAGTGATAGTTCATACTTGTAGGGAGTAAAAACAAAGAAATGAAATGATTATAAAATTTGATAATAATGTTGTTGCTCAAAATCTAATAACATTGCTCAAAACAGAATGTGAAAGATACTTACATTAACCCCATCTATCTTGAGAATCTTTGAATCTATTGTCCTACAAACATTTGAAAATTACTCTCCATCCATAAGAATACGCATCATTTTGTATGGGAACTTCTTGTAGGAGAAAACTATATGGTTTTTGAGGATCAACAATATCCTCATATGTAGTGTCCAAAAAGGTTACCACCAACCTCCTAGCATTGTAAATGGAAACATGTTATAAAAAAGGATAGTAAATAAAATAAACAATAAACCAAAAAGCAAGGATTTGTATTCAACGCACATTTTTGCTTGATCGTGGATACCCCTAAGAGAGTTCATAAGGATAATTTCTTGAGTGAGAATATCAATATATATTAAGCTCCAATGTCCTCTGCAAAGTAAAATGTTAGTAACAAATGCATACTATAAAGAAGTATACATTAAACCCTTTGCAAAATTGCATACCTTTCAATGTAAGGAAAAAAAATATGGTAGTTTGTAATTGGATCGAACGATCTGAAAAATAATTCTATGTTTGAAAGAGATTTTGAAAACAATTCCACTGATAACAGTGGATCAACGATAAATATAATTTTAGAGATTTCTTAGCTAAGAGAAGAAATCAACGCCCTAAAACCAAAAGCAAAACCAAATGAATGTCAATTGCAATGAACAAAACAACACTATCATTCCATTAAAAAAAATTGAGCCAAAAATCCTTACCTTATGCAACAAAAGACTACTGAATCATCTGACAATTGAATATCTTTCTTAACAAACATTCCTTTGTCCTCAAGGGAAATACTAAGATAGTCTTCTGAAGAAGTGCAAGAGACATTCACAACCATTTGCCCGTATACCTCACCCATTCTCTTCAGATTGACAGGACCAAGGACATCAATTTTTCTCTTGCAAACTTCATCCTCTGACTCTATAGTCTCTTGTGGTCATTCTTGATGGGTGACTTCTTCAGGTTCTTGATAGGCAGACACTTGTTCGGAGGTGGTCTTTGCAGGGTGTAAATGTGTCACGTCCTCAATCACCGGCTATTTCGCTCTCCTAGACAATTTTGGAGGAACGTTAAGGATCTCAAATGCTTTTTTATCAGTAGTGGGCAAGGGCCTCAATACCTTGTCGAACCTATACCTGATTCTGCTAACCATACTAAAGTCTTTGTTCATCAAAGTCATTCTATGAGCATGGGCAGCATCAATGTAAGCATCATTCATAAAATCAATAACAAAGTCTTCAGTAGCCTCCTAAAGGCAAAGAATGGTTGCAAGCTGCCTTTTTTTTTTGCATGCCAACTTTAGTGGACACCCTTGATAATCTAAAAGAAATATCTTTGACAACCCCAATAAATGATGTCTTTGGAATCACATGCTGTGTAGCTCTTTGTGCCTTCCTTATCTCACTAAAACATTTCTGAACATTAAAAAAATCTAGACTTTCTCTTTCTCATCGGCTTGGAAGGGTCTTCTTCTCCATGGGCATAAGAGGGTCTAGGTTGCTCTGTCTATTGAATACGGGCACTAAGGGAGGTTGGAAACTTAGCAGTTGTTGTAGGGGAGGATTGTACATGATGAAGCTTACTCTGGGTAGGAGAAGACAATGTCGCTGCACTAGATTGCTTAGATTCCATGGCAGGAGACTGAGGGCAACCAGGGGTAGGTGGGATCTGAGGGCAACCAGGGGTAGGTGGGATCTCAAGATGAAAAGATTGAGAAGCTGAAAGCCTTGTCTCCTCCTCACTCTCTTTGCTGTCTATATACACCTTCCTTACAGTCTGCTTTGTCTTAGCTATGAACCTGCAGAAAAATGAGACTTGTTAGAACATTTAAAAACCATGAGTAAAAAATGAGACTAGTTAGAATATTTAAAAACCATAAGTAACCTAAACAGAAATAACATATACAGTGCGATGGGAGAAAATGCCTACGTTTGAAATAAAGCTCCTCGTGCCGTATTTGCGGATGACCGATACGACGCAATAGGAAAAAACAGTGGGTCTAAAATGTAACTCCTCGCGTCATATTTGTGATAGGCTAAAGCATGGTTTAACTTCTCGAGCCATAGACTGATACGATGTGAATACAGTGAAGCAAAGTTTTAAAAAGAAACCTCTCGCGCCGTATTTGTGGTGAACGATATGACACGAAAACAGTGAAGCACAGATTTGTAGTGACCGATACGACGTGAAAACAATGAAGTGCATGTTTCAAAAGCATCTGCTTGCTCCGTATTTGCAGTGACTAATACAGCGCGAATATGTTTAAGCGCAGGTTTAGAAAACAACTCCTCGTGCCGTAATTTAGGTGACCGATACAGGGCAAAGTTGATCTCGACGTGGGTGTGTATTCGCGCTCTGGATTTGAAAAGTGAGCCATGTAAGCTACCATCAATCTTTTAAAACTACAGGGTACGTGACACATGGCAGTGTTTAATTGGCTAAGTTTTGTGCAGGCCATCCATGTGACTGTCTACGTGGCTTCGCACGTGGCAAATATTTTTCACTCTATATAAACACGGTGGTCAGGCATTTATGACTTTTTTTGCAAATTTACAAGCTTGTTTAGAGTTGAGGTCCACTTTTAGTGTTTCTTATGTGAATTTGCGCGAGTTTGTTTACCCCTTGATACGAAGCGAGGAGGTATTGCTCTTGAGGTCACTTGGCCAATTTCGCGTCATATCGTAGATTAGCAAATACGAAGTGAGAAGGCATCGCTCGTGAAGTGGGTGCACACTTTTGTGCGGTATCTTACTTTCACTCATGCCTGAACCTAAGGATGTTGTAGGCTCCCAAGAGCAGGTAACCCCTTCTAAAAAAAGAAGAAGATTGTCATCAGGGTCAACAAGAGCTTCTGGTTGTGCTGCCTTCTCCCTTGAAATTTGCACAGCTTCCTCCCCTTGTTCAGCAGGAAGTGTGGGAATGCCTAAGAAGTCTCCAATCAAAGGCAAGTCACCATTGAGGGTTTCTGGATTGTCTCAGATCACAGAGGTTTCTCCATCTAAAAGGCTCCTATAATTTCTTCTTCAGAATGGCATGGAGTTATCTTATTACGGAATTGCAAAGGATATTTTCAACCATGACTGGGATATTGACCATGTATTGAACTCATGTAAGAAGTTTTTCCTGGAGGAGTTTGCTGAGTTTGAAAGTCTTGCGTTTCTGATAGTTGAGAAGGATGCAAAGGAATATGTTCACATACCTATTGGGAGCTCACCTTCAGAGAAGGCTTTGTTTTCAAGAAAGTGTACATCTCATTTTCTTGACCGGTTTTGTACCTCAAATTTGTTTTGTTCTGCTCATTCTAGAAAATGCAGGCTTATGTTCAAAACAACTGCATTCATTACATTTTCTCTTGTTAAATATCCTGTGAAATTTCATGAAAAACAATTAGAAGGTCCAAAATGTTCCAGCTTTTACCTTTTGGACGAGGTAGCAAATGATAAGGATGTAGAGGAATGTTTCGACCTTGAGCAAGAAGCAAATATTGCTGGCAAACTAGATGTTGCCCAATTCAAAGCTGAGACCATTATTGAAGAAAACCATGCAAATGCAGATCTTGTATGTGACTCTTCTTTTTATACTGTTGCTTCACTTCCAACTTTCCCTATCAAGGACAAGGAATACATATTGCTAGCAGACATTCAAAGGCTCTTCAATCTTAGGGAGGATTATTGTTTAGCCATCATTGCAGAGGCTTCTGATGTTGCAAATGGCATTGTTGACGTCGAAAATGAATCGAAAGAAGAGTTACTTAAACTTGACACTGAAATTACGGACGACAAGTTTATTGAAGCAGGGGGATGCCCTTTCTCTTTGTTTTCATAAGGCAAAGAATGTTGAGGAAGAGTATGGGATTACTGAAGAGGAGTTCCACGGCCTTCAAGATCGACTTGGAATTTTCCATTTTGGAAGGGAAGAGTCACAATATGTTAAAGAATTGAAAGATGCCAATGAGGCACAATCATCAATTAACATATGGAATCCAACTAAGCTAGAAAATGATGAAAATCAATTGGTACTATTATCTCAAATTTTGTAAGATGTATATACATTAATATGTTTGATTTTAACATTCATTTGACATTTATCTTTTTTTACAGTTGGAGATTGAAGATTTTGATAACTTCTTAGGATGGGATAAAGGGACAAGAGTTGGTATTAGTTCACATAAAGATGTTGCACTTGGCCATTACTTAGCAAGGATTGATCCACATGTTTTCTTGGTATTTCATAACATCTTCTCATAGGAAGCAACATGGCCTAGACTATGTATCAAGGCACTTACAAGGCTACTTGGTTTCTCTGGGTTACAATATAATGCACACAAGGTAATGCTTTTGGAGAAGACTACAACAATTAGGATTTTTGGTTATGGTCATGGTTTCTCTGCTTCTAGAGCAAGATACTTTCTGGCCCTCTCATCTTATGCTTTGGTAGCAAATCAAACTGATATAAAATCAATAGTTGTCTACAAGAGAAGAAATTTTCTGCATTATAGAGAAAATATCCCGGAAAGGGAGGATGATGTAAAGGCTCCTGACAGCTAGCTTTGTACTTTCCTTTCTTGAATTATCAAGTTAAAGTATTCATTCTTTGAAGTTTTCGTTGAAAAATACTATGAATTCTTAAGTTGAAGTATTCATTCTTTGAAGCTGTCGTCAAAAAAACCAATTGAATAGCTCCTCAAGAGCATTGCTTTTTGAAACTCCACCTCCATGTCTTGTGCTTCGAAAAAAACTTGTATGTGCTTGATAGTGAGATTTTTCCATCCCTTGGCTGCTATAAGTTGTGAGGGGGCCTTTCTCCTCCACAAAGTAAGGCCCATGGATATGAAGGATATGCTGCAAATTCATAAGAGTAACAATTATTTTCTGCCAATGGAAATTTTATCGAAGAAAGCTTGGATTAAATAATCTCTCTTACCAAATAAAAAGTGATATCTTTTTCTCCCCATGCCTCCTTTATTGCCTGAACAAGGTTTGTAATCAAACATTTGAACTCTTCTGGAGACATGTATGTTTTCGTTTGTTGCTTGAGGAGCTTTAGGAAGACATCAACATGTCTCCAAACCTCCATCCTTAGAAATGCAAGTCATGGTGTGCTTGCAACGTTTGTCGTTATCCCACACAGCTCTCTCCAATGCTCCCAAGTAATGCTCACCTGTTTTCCTATATGGTTACCTAAAAAACGTCTAGCTTTTGAGCCTCCCATTGAGACATCAGCCAAGACATCTCTTGTTTTTCTTTAAAGTGTTGAATCTTTTCTTAAATGAACTTGACCTCCATGAAAACCCATTTTTGAGAGTAATGCCTCACATTTTTCAATACACTCATTCGATAAAGACAAATGCTTAATTGAGTATACATAGTCAAGATGCAACTTGAGAAGTTTATCAATAATTCTAATCTCTGCATGTAAAGTACATATATGAATATTAGTAAGAGGAATTGAAAGAATTGGATCCCATATATCTTCCTTATAATAAAAAAAACTTAGATCTATAGAGTCTCTAGTTGGGGCTCTTCTTTGTAACTAATGCCCACAGTATCACATGTGTCTACAATTTTGTTTGGTTTTACTGTGTCCTTTAAGTCCTTCACTAATTCTTTGAGAGTTGGGCCTCTCAAATCCATATTTTGAGGTGACCTAAGAATCCTCAAAATATCATTCTTATTCATGGTCTCTTTTAAAAAACTAATTCTCTCCTCACTCTCTCGAATATTAATACCCAACATGTTGGAGACATATTAATACCCGACATGTTGGAGACATATTTTTTTGCAAGATTCAATCTTCTTTTCTTTGCTCTCTCACACAAGCTAGTTATATTTTTAATGGTCTCATTCTCTCTCTTAATCCTATTGGAGTTTTCTTTAAATGTGCTAACTTGTCTTGTAATGACTTATTAGTATTTTCCAAAACGTCAATCTTATTTGTAAGCTCAGAAATGCTTGTCTGTGCAATAAATAATGCTTTTCTCATTTCATTCATCTGAGCCATGTATGTGTAAGATGTAGTGTATAACCTTTTACAATACCCAAGCATCCCATTATAACCTTCCCCAACATATCTCACGTAGCCATGAATATTAAAAAAATTAGGAGGTTTACCTGTTGAAGGATCCTTTGGATAAATATTTCCATCTACCCACAAATCTATATGTTTCTTTCCTTGAGTTTGCAATCTGTTGGCCTCCATCTCTCATTTGTTAGTACTCGATGATGTATACTTCTCCAAGATGAATAAATTGGATCTAGTTGGATGGTAAGTTTGTATTTGCATGTGCTCGCATTTGTATCACTTGCAGAGGTGTTGCTAAACATTTTAGTAGATCAACGATCACAGTGATAAGAAAGTGAGCACAAAGAAGAGAATTATGAAAGAGAATGGAGAAAGAGCATGTGAAAAGAAGATGCAGGAGTAGACAAATTGCGATATAGGTGGACATTTCTTGAAAATACAAATTCTCCCAAGTTCCAAGAGAAAAAACAGCTGAAAAGGTGACACTGAAATAAATTAAATTTCAGGGACAATTAATGGCTCAGCTCTTTGATGAATTCAATATTCTCTCATTAATCACATCTGAGCAACCAAATTTGGCGTTTTCATTCTTTCAAAATCTCAACTGATTAGCAACTTAATCATTTTCTTACAAGTGCCTTTTTTGAAGCATTTTTGGCCCTAATATTGGATGACTTTTCCTTTGACCACGGTGGATGTTTGACTTATGATTCAAGCGCGTCTAATTCTACCATACCCCCAGATGTTGCCACTTCCCTTTGCTCTATTTCTATGGATGCATGGACATGCTCTAGGAGTCTAAGTACACTATGAATACAAGGGAGCATACACAAGTTTGCTAAAAGTTCACTATTGAAAACTCTTTTGGAAGAGTACAAGGATTTGTTCCAAATGCTTATGCCATTTTGCCTAAAGGCATGCCATGGATCACCCTATTGACTTTGAGTCTCATTCAAAGCCAATGAATAAGGGACCTTATATGCTTATTGAATAAGCCACCTTATAGGGCAAGCAAGTTAAGGAATTGATAGAGATAGGATTTATTGAATCAAGTTTTTCTCCTTATTTATCCCTTCTCTTGTTAGTCAAGAAGAAAGATGGTTCTTTTTGAATGTGTATTGATTACTGTGACCTGAACAAGATCACAGCTAAGAACTCATACCCCCCATACCTAGGATTGATGACTTGCTTGATGAGCTAAAAGGAACAACTTACTTCACCAAGATCAATAGGATATTTGGCTACCATCAGATATGCATGAGAGAGGGTGATGAGATAAAAACAACATTTCTCATGGATATAGGTCTTTATTACTTCCTTGTAATGCCACTCGAATTGACAAATGCCCTTACCACTTTTCAAAGCCTCATGAACAAGATTTTACACTCCTTTCTTTTTCAATTTGTGCTTGCATTCTTTGGTTCTCATTTATAGCAAATCACTGAAAGAGAACTTACTATACATTAGGAGGGTGTTTCATATACCTGAGGAGTCCACCTATAAGAAATCATCTATATAACATGCATTCAAAGGATATTAAGAAATACCCATTCTTTACATGCTATAAGGCCTTAAAATGAGCCCCTTTACTTTACTAAACTTACAATTTTTTTTCAAATTGTAATTAAAAATCCCATTTTGTAAATATAATCCTACAAATTTTATTGAATATAATACCCTTTCTTTTGAACTCACGTTGTCAGAGGGGTTTTTTTCAAAAGGTCGAATCCACCAGGGATCAGAGGTAGAAGGAAGTAGAGATAGGAGATGGAAGAGAAGAAAGAGAATAGACAAGAGGTAAAGACAATAATGACAAAGCACAATGAATCAAATCAATATGTATTGATAGAACGTGGAATCCTTGCACTACTCAGAAGCAATCTCTAGGCATTAGATCTCCTAGAGCCTCTTCATAGAACAAACGTGCATCAAAATTACAGCTCCTTCTCTACTCCTCGGAACCCAAATCTAATGGCTCCGTTGGCTCCGAAAGGGGGGGGTAAAACTCTAGGACACCTGGTCATGGATCTTCCAAATCACTTCTTCTTCCTCTTCCAATTCAAACTGTAGTTTTCAGCTTGTGATCAGCGATCATGACACGCACCATTTTGTCAATCTATCTTTTTTATGAAAATCCCATAGCTGACTAAAAAAGCAACTTGTTTTTTGCATGCCATCCTAATCTAGAAGCTTTTTTAACTTTTTAAATTTTTTTACAATAAATAATATCAAAAATAGGATAAAATTATCCAAAAATCTAGTATTTTTTTATAATCCATGCAACTCACACTAGTACTAATGACTCAGATCACATTCACTCTCAAGATCAATAAAGAAGTTGGATGATGATGCATTCCATGGTTTTTCACACTGTGTCCACGTAGCATCATGACAATGTGGTATCTTACATGTTCTATAAGGTGGACCCCCTAGGTTAATATATTACTAGAGCATATAATGTTTGTGAAGGAGAGCAACTGTATATTCATGAAAATCGAGGTAGAGTACTTGGTCACATTGTGAATGCAAATGGGATACATGTTGATCCCGAGAAGGTGCGATGTATTAAGGATTGGCGAATACCATCCAATACCACTTATTTATGTGGGTTTCTTGGTCTCTCCTCATTCTATTGGAGATTGGTTTGTCATTATGCAACAATTACACCACCCTTGACTGATAGGATGAAGAAGGAGGCATTCTTTTGGGATACTATAGGTGATCCTAGCTCCAAACAATTAAAGGAATTACTTACTTCAGCCCCAATACTTGTTTTCCTAGACTTCTCAAGAGAATTTACCATTTAGTGTGATATGAGTGAAAGGGGTATAGATGTTGTCTTGTTGCAAGAGCATGGTGACATTGCATTTGAAAGTCACAAACTTGATGAAAAAGAGAGACAAATACATGTTTATGACCAATAAATGCTAGCCATCCCTCATGGTATTAGAAGAAGTGGCACAATTATCTTCTCTATGGTAACCGATTTAGAGTGAAAAGTGACTATCAAGTGCTCAAGTATTTTCTAATGTAGTCAAATTTGACTCCTAAGAAATGAAGGTGGGTGGCAACCTTATAGAAATATTAATTTGAGATCTCTTACTTATAGTAGGGGAAAGGATAATGTTGTGACTGATTCACTCTCTTTCATGTGGGCATGCAAAGTATCATCTATTACTGAGCTTCATACTGATTAGATAAAGGAGCTTTAAGATGTTTATTTGCTTAATGATGACCTTAGCCATATCTTTCAGAAATTATAGCAAGATGTTATGGAAGAGAATCCCAATATCAACTCAAAAATGGCCTAATATGGTCACATGACAAGATTGTAATCCCTCATACCTCTCTTTTTACACAAAATATAATGGAAGAGATGCATTCTTTGCCTGTTGTTGGTCACTTGGGTATCTTTAAGACCTCTGATGATAGAATCTCAAAGAGTTTCCACTGGAAAGACCTATGGAAAGATATCAATGAATTTGTATCTAGATGTGTGCCATGCCAATAAAACATGGACAATGCTCTTAAACCAAGAGGTTTGTTGCAACCATTACCTATCCTTGAGGGAAAATGGACACACATTATGATGGATTTCATCACTCACTTGCTAATGAGATAAACAAGGGATGGAATAGCATCTATGTGGTAGCGAATCGGCTCATCAAAGTAGCCCACTTTATCTCCACCAAGATGAAATTTACATCTCAAGTAGAGAGTGAGTTTATGGAGCATGCTTTAAGTTGCATGGGATTGTGCATGTCATTATGCATGATCAAGATACTAAGTTAATGAGCCACATTGGCAAATAGTTTTTAGCTCCATTGGAACAAAAATAGCTCCATCTACAACATATCACCTCCAAATTCATGGCCAAACTAAGAGGGTCAAAAAGTGGCTTTAGACCTACTTGAGACATTTTTTTCATGATGTACATCATATGTGGGATTCATGGCTCTATTTTTCTAAGCTTGTCTAAAATATATCCACTTATGCTAGCATTGGAATGTCTCCTTTTGAGGCCTTGCATGGTTACAGAGTGCTCTTCCTATGGTCATATTTAGTGAGAAGTTGAATCCTCATGGAAGAGAAGAAATCGACTGCATGCAAGCCCTACTTTGGCAATTTAAAGTGAATCTTAGGAAGGCCAAGGAAAACATGAAGCTCTATGTTGATGCAAAAAGGAACTTGCTTAAGTTTCAAGAAGGTGACTTAGTCCTCCTAAAAGTATCCAAGTTCTAATACTTGTAGATGTCGATAGAGTAGAGGCAAAATCTGAAAGATGAATATTTGTAATTTTTGTTATTGTAAAGTGTGTTGTTTGGTACTAATGGAGTGTGTTTTCTAGTCTGGTGTGAATTTCTAATCTTGATGGTCTGAAATTGCCTCAAACATAGTTGTGCTGGAAAAATGATGTGTGCTATAGAGTCCATAAGTGTTATGCAAGCAAAGTTTTGGACACAAAAAATCAGTGAGCATCCACCAAAATGTAAAAGAACAAAGTGCATGTGAACATTGCTTACACCTGCACAAAGCATTTTCTTATATGACAAAAATGCTTCTCTCATCTAATTTTCCATTAGGAATGAGCTTGGTCTTCATATTTGAGCAAATCATTTTAGTGATGCAATCATTTGTAGGAGGGGATACTTCATTCCATGGATTTAGAACCAGGTAGGACTTCCCCTCTTTGATATCTTGAAAGTCATCTTCAATTGGTTCAACCTAGAGCTAGGAGGCACCCCACTTAGTAGAATATTTAGAAGGATCCTTCCACTCCACTCATTGACTTTCATTGGCAAATTACAAGCACACAATATTATTAATAGAAGTTTAAAGAAAAGATCACCATAAATAACTACTACCAAGAGAATTACGGATTCTTTTTTATGGAGCTTGCAAACAATACTGTTAGGGATCGAATTACACCATTACTTTAATACTTTTTACCTTAGTACTTTTGCATACATCTAGGCACTTGGAATTAGCATATGTATAGTGACCCTTATACGTCATGTGACTTAACCTGAAAGGTGCCGATTGTCTTGATTAATTCAATTGTACCTTTTCATATATATTATCATCTGAAATGCATAGATTGGTAAGACAATACCTATTAGGGATTGTTGATGTTTGGTTTTATCATTTTGTGTTTGTTTCCTAAACTTTAATGTTGCCTATGATGAATTATTTGTTCAAGAATAATTTGATAGATATTTTTTAGGAGAGTGGTATTTTGTGAACAATTGTAAAATATTTTGTATGTTCCCATATCAATCCTACAAATTAAATGATTGTAAATGGATTTAGGAATTTATAATACTATAGGAGAGCTATTTCAGACAGATTGTTGTATTTTTTGGTCATGAAGAACCATTACACTTTGGTACTCCTACTAGTTTTCTATGCATGCTGCTCATGATTTAGGTATCAGGCTTGGAGAAAATCAGGTTCAAGAATTTGCTGTGGTGTACAAGACTATAATGGCAATGATCACAACAATAGTGCTACCTCCAAATAAAAATGATATTTGCAAGTAGAGAAATAAGTTGAAAAAACTACACAAGTTATCTCTACCATTACATGGAGATTATCGAGGTGTGTCTACATTAAATGTTATTGCCTTCAACGTAACATAACTTAGCTTTGCCTTATTTTTTTCAATGAACTATCCCTAGACTTAGCTTTTCACAAAATAAATGTTTTTAAAAGGATTCTTTGATTGCATTTGATGCAGATAGTTTCAAGAGATAAATCATTAGTGATAGTCCTATTAGCACAGTATTCTAATGTATGAGACTCCTATTGATAGTATCAAAGTTCCCGTTCGGTAGCTTAAATGGAACGAGAACGGAACACAGAAGGTTCTTGTTATGTGACATTTTTGGATGCATCCTCGGAAGATGAGTCCTCATGCCAAGAAGTAACTCATCCCCAAACCAAAGTTGAAATTGCAATGATGCCCTTTCAGCTTCCCAAGGAGCAAGCTAAGCCTCCATTGATAGAGGAAGTTAGTTTTATTGAATCATTAGAAGAGGAGAAAACTCCCTTGAAGGAGTCCCAGAAGCTGTCCGTGGGACATTCATCCGCGAAGTGGAAGGAGAAAAGAAACTAACATTTGTGGGCTGAAGAGATTGAACGTCACCTAAAGGTGGATATAGATCTTCCTGAAGAAAAACTATTGGTCTTGGATGACCCACTTAAGGAGAACTTGAACATGTTTGCATGGTTGTACCAAGATTTAAAGGGGATTAATCCCACAGTATGCCAACATCACATTGACCTAGAGCTTGATGCCAAACCTGTGAGGAAAAGAAAAAGGTGCATGAATTCAAATTACTCTTCCCTAGTGAAAGCTAAATTATTGAAGCTCCTTCAAGTTGAGTTTATCTATCTAGTGGCCAACATTGAATGGGTTTCGCCCATTGTGGTAGTACCCAAGAAGAATGGAAAGATACAAATATGTGTGGACTTCCGAAAGCTGAATTCCAAGAAGGAGAAGGATCATTTCCCTATCCTTTTCACACACCAACTATTGGACATAGTGGTAGGCCATGAGCTCTATTCCCTCTTGGATGGATTCAGTGGATAAAACCAAGTCCAAATCACATAACAAGATCAATCCAAAACAACCTTCACAATCAAATGGGGAAGCTATGCTTAGAAAGTGATGCTGTTTGGGATTTGGAACGCCTCTACTACCTTCCAATGTGTGATGATGGCCGCATTTCAAAACCATTTGCATGAATCCATTGAGGCATACCTAGATGACTTTTGTGTCTATAGCCTAATCCATAAGCAACTTATCTATCATGCATTTGTTGGGTTGCATAGAACTGGCAGACATTGAGGTATACCTAGATAACTATAGACATAGAAGTCATCTAGGTATACCTCAATGAAGTCATCTAGGTATAACTCAATAAATTCATCTAGGTATTATTTATTACTCAATGTTGGTAGTGTGTGGCAAACTTGTTAGTTATATATAGTACTAGTTTTATACTATACTAGTCATAAGTAGTACTATGCCAATAGTACATGATACTATTCTTTTATGTGAAAAAAGTAGTACATGATATTATTCTTTTATATGAAAAATATTGTAGTACTCTTAGTTAGAACTATGGTAGAAGTATAAGTTAGTGCTCAAGATTAGCCATTCTCTTGTCAATGTTTGTCACTACTATCTCTCTTGGTGCTCTTCCTTTTTAGTACTATTTGTTACTAGTAGCCTTCTACATTAGTGATTTTTCTTTGGCTAGCACCCTATATTTGTGATCTATGTTATTGTTAGAACTAATTACCAATGGTATTCAATGTTACTACTATATGGTAGTACTTTGCATTAGTGCTATATGTTAGCCTTTGTTAATGTCACTTAGTACCCTATGTTAGTAATCTATGTTAGTGTTAATACTAATTAGTAATGGTATTCACTTTTAGTACTATTTGATAGCACTATTCCTATTAGTACTATCTATTTTCATAGTCTTCTTTGCAAATACTTTGTGATGACCCATGGTGGATTGTGTTAATACTCTCTGATGGTGGTCTATGTCAATGCATGTTAGTGCTCTGTGTACTGCATTAGTATTATGTGTAAACAATATAACAGAACGAGATTGAAATGCAGAAGGTTCTTGTTATGTGATATTTTTGGATGCATCCTCAGAAGACGAGTCCTCGTGTCAAGAAGTAACTCATCCCCAAACCAAACATGAATCTGCAATGATACCCTTTCAGCTTCCCAAGAAGCAAGCTAAGCCTCCACTGATAGAGGAAGTTAGTTTTAGTGAATAATCAGAAGAGGAGACAACTCCCTTGAAGGAGTTAGATTTATATCCAAAAGCTGCCCTTGGGACATTCATCTGTGAAGTGGAAGGAGAAAAGCGACTAACGTTCGTGGATGCTGAAGAGATTGAATGTCACTTGAAGGTGGGTATAAATCTTCCTAAAGAATAACTATCGGTCTTGCATGACCTACTAAAGGAGAACTTGGACGTGTTTGCATGGTCATACCAAGATCTAAAGAGGATTGATCCTATAGTATGCCAACATCACATCAACCTAGAGCCTGATGCCAAACCTGTGAGGCAAAGATAGATGCGCATGAATCCAAATTAATCTACCCTAGTGAAAGTCAAATTACTAAAGCTCATTGAAGCTGAGTTTATCTATCTAGTGGCCAATAGTGAATGTGTTTCACCCATTGTGGTAGTACCCAAGAAGAATGGAAAGCTGCGAATATGTGTGCACTTTTGAAATCTAACTTCAAGACAAAGAAGGATCATTTCCCTATCCCTTTCATAGAACAACTCTTGGACACATTGGCAAGCCATGAGCTCCATTCCCTCTGGGATGGATTCAGTGGATATAATCAAGTCCAAATCACAGAAGAAGATCAATCCAAAACAACCTTCACAACCAAATGGGGAACCTTTGCTTATAAAGTGATGTCATTTGGGCTTTGTAACACCCCTGCTACCTTCCAATGAGTGATGATGGACACATTCCAAAACCATTTACATGACTTCATTGAGGTAAACCTAGATGACTACATAGTATACCTCATCCAGGTATGCAAGCTAGAAAGTAACTGTCGAAGAATGAAACTACACAGTGAAGGAGCTTGAGTGGCTAGCAATGGTGCTTGCCTTGGAGAAGTTCTGACACTATATGCTATCGACGCACTTCAAATTCTATGTAGACCATGAAGCCTTGGCCTTCCTGATGAACAAGGACGATGTGAAGGGAAGAATGATGAGATGGCCCCTTCTATTTCAGGAGTTCAATTTGAAGTGGTTACCAGACCTGGTCACTCTCATATCCTGGCTGATCATCTATTGTAAATCTCTCAAAGCGATGAAGAAGAAGAGTAGGATGATCTAGACCTCCCTGATGCTTTCCTCTTTCTAGTTGAAATCGTTACCCCATGGTACCCAGACATAGCCAATCTCTTGGCAACCCAACAGTATCCTCCTGGTATCTTGGGCTATGAGAAGAAGAAGCTTCTGTTGGAATCAGCCCCCTACACTTTATTAGGTGGTACTTTGTATAAAAAAGGAAATGACGAGGTCCTACAAAGATGTGTTTCAGGAGATGAGATTGGAATCATGTTGAAAGAATGCCATGATGAGCCATGTGGTAGGTACTTCACAGGAGAAGCGACAATTAGAAAGGCCTTACTTGTAGGATATTGGTGGCCGACCCTCCACAAGGATGCCTATGACTACTGTAAATGTTGTGATGCCTGTTAGTGAATGGGGAAGCCTACCAAATCCAGTGCCATGCCACTGCAACCAATTCTTCCCTTGAATCCGTTTGAGGTGGGGAATTGACTTGGTTGGTCCTACTGATCTGCCAACTAGAAGGAAACAAAATAGATACATCTTGATATGTACACAAACTACATATCCAAGAGGTGTAAAGCTAAAGCTCTAAAGCAAGACAATGGCAATAGCGTGGCCTTGTTCTTGTACGAGAACATCATCACCCATTTTGGAAGTCCCCTAGAGCTCGTAAGTGATAGAGGTGCACACTTCCTTAACAAGATTACAGAAGAGTTGACAGAGCTGTACAAGATCTGTCATCGTAAGTCCACACCCTATTATCCCAGAGCCAACGGCCAAGTTGAAGTTACCAATCACATCCTCTGCTCGATTCTGACAAGAAGGATAGTTGCAAATCATCGTGATTGGGATGATTGATTTACAGAGGCCCTCTAGGCATATAGAACCTCCCATAAGGCTACTACACGACAAACCCCTTTCCAACTAGTGTATGGAATAGAAGCCATCTTCCCTATTGAACTCGAGCTACCCTCTCTATGCATGGCTATCAAAGAACGCTTGGGAGATGGCGAGTCACTACAATGTTGTCTCTTGCACTTGGAATGCCTTGATGAGACTTGTAGGATGGCCCTACAGTGCATGGAAGTCATGCAAGCCCATCAAGGAAGGCGACTTAGTCCTAGCCTATGATTCTTGATTTGGCAAGTTTCTAGGGAAGCTTCAACAACGATGGGTGGGCCCTTATAAGGTACTTGCTATCAGCTCTAATGGCTCGGTCCAAGTCCAGATAGTCGATGCTTCGAATGATCCCTTCTTGATTAATGGCTATCCCCTTAAGAAGTATTACCCTCCCTAGGGATCTTGACAATCATCATTGGGATAGCATCCTCATTCCTTGCATGATGGTCAATACAGCTTTACCTAATGCTCCTGATAGTCCTCTTGCTGATCCTAATGATGTGGCTTCGTTCTGTTAATCCCTTACAACCACCTTTCCCTCCTCCTTGGCTTCCTTTCCGTCTGATGCATTAGAGGTGGCGAGGATGGTTTTGATACATGGCATTCCTGCCATTCTCCTCTTTTTAAAAAAGAAGAGAAAAATAATAATAAAGATATATATATCGATCATAGGAGAAAAGGACTTAGGTCCCTGTCATGTCGACCTATTCTTTGAGAAAAGATGGAAACACCCTCGAGAGAGTAGAGCAAAAGAAAAGAAAATAAATAAATAAATAAGAATAATAAATAAATAAAACTACTGTGTGAAAAAAGAAAAGAAGTTCCCTATCATAATAGGCCTCGTTCCAAGAAAAGGTGGCACACACGCTTGGACGAGAAGTTGGTTGTGGAAAAGGTAGTAACACCCCACAGTCCAGGATAGCCGAATCTCTAGCAAAACTCTTGTAAAGAATTTTTTGAGCCGCCTCCCTTGATACCTTGGATCCTATAACCCCATCAGTGCTTCTCATTCCTCCAATAGATGATCTTTCCAATATGCAATCCAAGCATCGGATGTGTTGCCTACCTCCCTGGGTATGCCTCTTCATTAACCAATCCACGTTGACATCATCAACCAGACAAAGCTGATCTTCATTGACAACCCTAGAGCGATGTGAGCTTGCATCCTAACTGGATGGGGATGTGAGTACGGGCTGCCCTCCTATATTCATCAATAGAGTGTGAGAGAGAGGGTGGGGTGAGTGACCAATCCTTGCCCTTTATATCCAACAGAGAGGTGAGATGTGTGAAGGGAGAGTTGCACACATAGGATGAACCTCTCAATGTACAAAGCACACAATTGTTCCTGCACATGGCACTATAAGGCTCCATGGCCTTCCTTCTCGCACTATATGCCGGCACATGACGAGATGCATAGTTGCACCATCAATTGCACACAAGGCGGCATACACCCTTTGCACAAGTGACAGTGAGGATAACATCAATGGATTTCAAGAACGGGATGCCCTCCTGCATCTATTAATAGAGTGTGAGATAGAGAGGGGGGACTGAGTGTGACTGATGTTTCCTCAAACAATTATTGAGAGGTGCGGATTGAGGGACGTTATGACACTTGGCATCATGTATATTCTCATTTTTCTATGCACATACAGGATGGGTCTCTACACATATGGGATGGGTCTCTGCCATCACCCCAGGACACGTCACCCTGTTTTGTATACTACACTACAAGGCTCCCTGGCCTTCCTACTTGCACCTATGTGGACGCACTAATGCACCATCAACTATGCACACTAGCATACTCCCTCTGAACCATCCCCCTTGTTGATTTCTAAGCTGGGTGTGAGTCTATGGGTGTGAGTCTGGGTTTCCATCATTATTCAATTGAGTGATGTCCATTGAGGGGGGCGAGTGACTGCTCTTTCATTCCAATTTGAGTGACTGTGAGCTGAGTGCTACATCCTTCACCATCAATGGTTTCTCGTGACTTCATCAACAATGCTGCCTCCCTAGGGTGTTAATGTGTGGTCCCTCCCATGTTGGATATTGTGCTGTGATGACACTTTGGTATAGCCGACTATGCCACAACACGCTATCGTGATGTTATGAGGACACAGTGTGAAAAAGTATGGAATGCATCATCATCCAACTTCTCTATTGATCTAGAGAGTCAATGTGATTTGAGCCATTAGTACTAGTGTGAGTTGCATGGATTATCCAAAAATACTAGATTTTTGGATAATTTTGGTCTATTTTTGATATTATTTATTGTAAAAATTCAAAAAAGTTAGAAAAAGCTTCTAGATTAGGATGGCATGCAAAAATCTAGTTGCTTTTTCAGCCAATTAGGAGATTTTTCATAAAAAAGACAAATGGACAAAATCGCGTGCGTCGCGATCGTTGTAAACAGGCTAAAAAGTGTAGATTGAACTGAAAGAAGAATAACGGTGATCTAGGAGATCCGTGAGCAGGTGTCCTGTGGTTTTACCCCCCTTTCAGAGCCAACGCAGCCATCAGATTTGGGTTCCGAGCAGTAGAGAGGAAGTTGTAATTTTGATGCACGTTTTGTCCTACGAAGGAGCTCCGGGAGAACTAATGCCTGGAGATTGCTTCTAAATAGTGCAAAGATTCCATGTTCTTTCAATACATATTGAATCAATTCATTGTTATTTGTTTTTGTTGTGTTTACCACTTGGGTATTCTCTATCTTCTCTTCCATCTCCTATCTCTACTTCCTTCTACTTCTGATCCCCGGTGGATTCGACCTTTTGACAAAAACCCCTTCAAAATTGGTGAACGCGAAGTGAAAGGTCGTCACAGAAGAAGGAAAGATAATATGGGAGAACCTTTGAATACAATCTCCGGTAATGTTTTGCAGCAATTGGTGCAAAATATGAATATGCTTATGCAGGTACAACAACAACAACAGGTGATGCAAGCTTTAGCTCAAACAGAAAGTGTTGTGATGAATGCTTTGCAAGCAGTTGAGCATGAGGTGAAGTTATTCAATGGCAGGAATGTATCTGCATATGTACATACCTATACTCAGAAGATGGAATTCTTTGGAGTGACACAATCTGCATGGAGCCGGTATTTTGTACGTGTTACTATTCATGAACTGAAAGCATGGATTACTGAATTATACTTGCAGGATGCAGAGTGGGTAGCCTTCAAGAAGACACTCAAGGAAGAATTTTACATTGAGGACACCAGTTTGATTATGCGCAAGACTTTTCAGGAGTGGGTTATACAACCCAATAAGGGTCTTGTGGCTACAGAATTGTTAAGAGAATTTGAAAGTAGATTTGAGCAGTTGGATCTTGCAGAACATCAAGCTCTTGCAAGTCAAAAAATTGAATTGTTTCTACAAGCAGCTGATCCTGAGCTTCAAGAGAAGCTTGATGATTTGCTGGAGGATCAGAATATAGAGATAGGTTTGAAAACAGAGTGGAGACATGTCAAGGAAGCTGTCACTGTGCTTGTGAAGAAGAATAGAAGAAGAGAAAGATTGCATGTCTCTAGCTTGCCCACTATTACGAGTAAGACAGTTGAAGTATCTAGTAAGCCACCCGCTTCTGTGGCTAACCCTATTACTATACCTGCTATTGTTCCCTCTGTTAGGGAAGATGTCTTGGATGAATTGGTCAAAGGGATGTGGGATCTTCAATTGAAGGTTGGAAAATTGGATGAAAAAGGACAAGAGGAAAGGGGACGGGCAGCAGCCCCTAAGCCTGGAAAAAGATGTATGTGGTGTGACAGTTTGCAGCATGAGAGAAAGGATTGTGCTGCCTATCAGGAGGCCTTGGCACGACAGCTTATCTTTTGGAAAGATGGCAAGATCCATGCACAAAAAATGGGATTTCCTCTTTCTTTGAATTTTGGAAAGGGAGGTATGCAGAAGTTGTTGGAAGACTTGGCTATCCCAAATGCTTATGCGGCAGTACATGCTTCTACTTTTGGTCTACAATTGGATAGAATGCATGGCCAAGTGATGGTTGGTCCAAAGGCTAAAATATGGACACATGCTTTACATGCAGCTGAAAAGAGAAAGGTCATTGATAGTGAAATGTCTCATGCAGGGCAAGACATTTGTGGCATAACTGGTTGGGAATCACCGATAGATGCATATTCAATGTATGCATATTTAGCAAAGGTACAAAACATAGATGTACTTGTGGAAGAAAAATGAAAAAGAGATGAAGATATTGCAGGGACATCTAAAACAATGACAAGAAGAAGTGTGGATCAGCCTAAAGCTCCAAATCACGAGCATGTTATGGAAGAGGTCAGTCAGGAGCAAAAACAGGATAACAAACAAGAGGGCAAAAAGAAGGGCAAGTAGCCAGGATATAAGTTGCAATTTGACATTGAGACAGCCACAGATCTTAAGAAGGTTCTTGAAGAACGGATCTTAAATAGTGGGGTGGAATTTACCATGGGAGAGGTGCTTGGCATTGCCAAGCGAGAATTTCATGATGAGATCATTGACATAATTAAAAGGAAGTGTCAGTTTTTTGGTGATACCACTAGTGCATTGCTGCAATTTGAAGAGGAAACTGGTTTGTTGGGTATTCGGGCTAAATATGAGCATGAAGTAAGTACAAGATTGTCGATCAGGATGCTACTAATCAATGGATAGCATGTGGAAAAGAGAAGAAAGTGACTGAAAATGCATTGTCTTGTAGCAATATGCATGGTGGAATAAGGCAAATGCAACAATATGGAGAAGAGACTGTAGGATTTATTCCTCGAAGTCACTACACAAGAAATCATTGGGCTAGAGCTACCACTGAAACGGTAGTGAAAATAGGGGAATATGAAACTCCTTGTGTTGCTTTACTTGACCATGGGTCTGAGATAAATGTCATTGAACGGGGATTGTATGAAAATGGTGCATGGCCCGTGGACACTGATCATG